>NW_006767433.1:2439808-2534521 GCF_000264995.1 Punctularia strigosozonata HHB-11173 SS5
AGATACGCTATGTTACCCTATGACACCCCCTGACATCCTAGAGGGAGCCAATGACTTTTGGGCTAATCACCGCGACCAGCTCAGACGACGCAAGGAACAGGACAAGTACTTACCCCTCCCACCTCCACGACGGAGCCGGAATGCTACCGGGCATCCACGCCGATTTGTGTCCCCTCCACCATCTGAAAGACCGCCGCACGGGTCACCAAGAAGGGACTGACGACCAACCACGGTGACCGAATCGAACTGACGCATCGAGGGGCGATCCCCCCCCCCGTCCCCCGCGACAACCCAGGGTGCCGCCAGATAGCCACACAGAAACCTGAGTGAGACAACGCGCCACAGCCACTACTGGAAGAGCAAAGGCACAAAGACGCAAAGACAAAGACACAAAGAGGCCTCGAGGCAGAAGGCCACCCCGAGCCATCTTATCAAAGGACAAAGAAAGTGATCTCACCGAACACTTAAAAGCTTACTCCTCACCTTGACTCCCCAACAAGCTCCCCCCTCCCTGCAATCCCCGAGTCCGCGCACCGAGGCCTGCCCACCCACGAAAGACACCCCAATTAACACCTCAGTGATGGCGAGTGACACACCACCCCATGCATCCGCATCCTGACCCTTTGAAATGCAGAGTCACCTAGGCATGATGCAGACACTGGAGATTATCGCACCCGAGACCGGACGCTCCCCAAAGCGCGTGCGCCCAGACGACGACCACCCCAAGGACGACGCCATCCCCGGCTCCAACGGACACCTGAGTGGCGACGTACGTGATGAAGTCATCGACGAGATCGAGTCGCGCCCGCGCATCCCTCTTCCGCAGAGAGCCATCTGGCCCAGCCCAACTGCGCCACCCGCCTTCACGAAAGATAATCCCCACACCCAATCTTCGAGGCGGGGGGAAGCCCCACTGGCCAAGCCAACCGACCAGTCGGTCGAATTCCTCGACGCGACCTTTCCCCGGATAGGCCTGAGTATGGTGGATCTCCTAGACGGCATGGAGACGGCCCAGACCACGCCAGTTCTAAACAACCCGGGCGAATTCCTTGCGATTGTCCCCTTCAATGCCGGACCGGACCTCTTCGCGGCATGCCCAACGCTTCACACAGACATCCGCGACTTCATCGCAGACCTGCGCATCGACGAGGGACCGCCACAAGAGACTTTGGGGAGCGCCAAGAGGCGCCTCGACACACACCGTCCCCTAGCCAAGAGAAACTCCAAACGCGCCTTCGACAAGCCGTGGACTATCCTCCTTACCGGATTCAACAACAAAGAACGCGCCTATCTGCTTTTCCAACAGACCTTCGCCGTCAATGAAGACATATGCTTCCATGTATTGTCCTTCGACCCGACTTTCTACGAATGGACGATTATGCACATCTCGGGCGATGCGGTTAGGGCCGCTGAGGACGAAGAAGCCCGAACGGAGGTTGAGAACGAAATACTCACCACTATCAAGACGACCCTTTGGAAAGACAAGCCATTCCGCAACTTCGTGGACCAGACCCTCCGCGCCGCCGGCATTCCAGGCACCGTGAACGACCGTGTCGCCTACGCGACGAGCTCCTTTACCCTCTCGTACATTCCCCTACGCAACCAACAAGGCAGACTCGACCCGGTCATGCAACTGATGGGGCGTCCGATCTCACCCAACTACGACGACCACCGCCGCTGGCTCGCGCTCATCCGCAGACCGGGATACTATACTAAAGGGGGACTGAAGAAGCTCCTCATCGAGAAAAAGGAAATCGAATGCGCCCTCTGCAAATCGTACACTCACCCGGCATGGGACTGCCCGTTCCCGAAGACACCGGGATGGTACGGCCCCACAGAGGCGAAAGCGTCGAAAACGAAAGGCAACCTGAATGACCACCGCGGTAGAGGAAGAGGCCGCGGAAGGAATAATAGGGGCCGAGGCGGAGCCAGGACTCACGGCGGACGAGGAGGTTGGGAGACCGTAACCCATGGCCAGTACGGCAGCAGATGGTAGATATCCGGCCGACTAACATAGAACACCATTGAAGTAAACCCCACGTCCGTAATCAAAAACATACAATACACGATAGAACCCGGTGAAAGTTAGTCTTCTTTGGGGAGAATGAGACAACGGAGACGCTATACGGCCCAAATATACTGAGCCGCGAGGCGACAGGAAAGCCGTCCGAGCGTATAAACTCACGCGTATGGGCTAAAAGGTAAGTGGAGCCCAGCCGACGCTAAACGGCGAATTCGTGCGGGAGACGCGACCGCCCCAACGGGCGTACCACCCGAACGATGACCACTAACCGTTTCTAGGTCCAGCTAGCCGAGAGACGGAACCAAAGCAAGCAACGAACACGAACGGAAAGAACACAGTAAGCACTCACCACCCTCCAAACACTGACGGTCTTCTAGGCAACGGCGGATCCGCTCTCAGAGGCGGACTCGACGCAGCCGCCAGTCGAACCGTCGAGGACGAAGCGCGTGGTATCGGAGGCGGACAGGTACAACCAGATGGTGGCGAGGCCGTAGCGAGAGAGATCCACACGACCGTGACAGACGCTCGGCGTAATGACCCACCACAGTTGACCGAAGGGCCCTCAGACAGAGAGAGCATGGCGACCTCGGAGCAAGGCCGACCAGAGACACAGACCGTGTCCGGGCCCCAGCAGACCGCTGGAGGACCACCACTGCAACGCAGAGGACGGCGAATCGCCGAGCAAATGCCCCACACGAGATCGGTGCACACAGAGGCCGTTGCGAACGAGTTACGCAGACGCCTAGGGGAGAACCCAAACGACGGCAGAGCGATAGGCAGACCAAGACGGAAGCCCCCCAAGGCAATGAAAGCAGGGATCCACATTGCGTCGTTGAATATCCGTGGATACGGACAAGCGAGTAGTCAAGTCAGTCATAACAAATGGTTCCACATAAATCAGCTGATGAGGGAACGGAGAATCGCGATCCTCCTGGTACAGGAGGCGCATATGGACGACCAGCGCCGGGACGAAATAGAGACCCTGTTCACGAACAGACTCCGCGTTTTCGTGTCCCCAGACCCAGATAACCCGACCGGGAAGGCTGGGGTAGCAATAGTAGTCAATAAACAACTAATCCGGAACTGGGACAAAATCACAGCAAAGACGGTCCTTCCAGGAAGAGCATTGAGTATAGAGCTCAACATGCTAAACAACAAAAAACTCACGGTACTGAATGTGTACGCCCCTAATGATCCGCAAGAGAACCTCGCCTTCTGGATAGAGTTGGACGGACACTATGCGATGAACCGACGTGAAACGAGGCCGAACGTTATGGGAGGAGACTATAACCTAGTGGAAAGTGACATCGACAGATTACCATCTCACCCAGATTTCGACAAGGCCGTTGAGAAACTAGATGAGACGGTCAGCCGCCTACGACTAATAGACGGATGGAGAAATACATATGTCGATCGAAAAGAGTTCACATACTACCAAAAATCGACCATGTCCCAGTCGAGAATAGACAGAATATATGTGACCCCAGAGTTTTTTGAGACGGCGAGAGAATGGAAGATATCGACAGTGGGCATCCCCAACCTCGACCATAAAATGGTGTCAGTACAGCTAACTGATGAGGCAAGCCCCGCGGTTGGAAGAGGACGATGGTCTATACCACAACACGTCCTCAAGGACCGCAAATTCCGGAAGACAGCACATGAAGAGGGCCGGAAAGCAATGGAACGCCTAGAAAACGTGACGAACTCACGACGAACGTGGCAAGAAAACCCGCAAGTAATATTTGCAGAAATGAAACGGGCGATTCTAAAGGCAGCCAGGCAGCGAGAACGTGAGACGGTCCCCAAAATAATCAAGATGCAGAAAGCCCTAGAGAACGACATCGCCGAAGTCCTAAACCGGGAAATGGACGAAGACGAACGTGTGAGGGAAGCCGGCATCCTCACACAAAAATTGGAGGAGCTTGAAAGGAAGAGACACGGCAAGGCGAGGGAAGCGGTCGCAGTACGCAGCAGACTAGAGGGAGAAACCATCAGTCGCCATTGGATACAAACGAGCAAGGAAAAGAAACCGCGTGACATGATATACGCCCTCCGAATCCCGCCGCAGCCGGGAACCCAACCAGGAGGCAATGCTGAGTACGAGAAAGAGACGGGGAAAATGGCCGAACTCGCCAGGAACTACCACGAAGCCCTCCAACGGGAAGAAGACATTACAGATCCCGAAACCCGAGAAAAGACAATGCAAGAAGTCCTAGAAACCATTAAGTCAGAACCGAACCACAGAGGAAAGGCGATCCTGAACGGACTAATCACAGAAAGAGAAGTACAAGACGCACTAAAGCACTCCAAGAACGGGAGCGCCGCCGGTCTAGACGGAGCAACGTATGAACTGTGGAAAACACTGCACGCCCGCTTTGTAGAGGACTCACGACACGAGGATCGAGAGCCCTTCAATGTTATTAAAGTGATGACCGCGGCCTTCAACGACATCCAACTGCACGGCATTGACCCAAGAACAAAGTTCACCGAAGCTTGGATGTGCCCACTATACAAGAAGAACGATAGAAACGAGATTAGTAACTATAGGCCGATATCCCTCCTCAACACGGACTACAAACTACTCACGAAATCACTAACCCTGAAGCTGGCGGAGGTGATAACCGACCTAGTACATCCAGACCAAGCTGGGTTTGTACCGGGGCGACAAATAACGGACCAAACTAAACTCACAAGGATGGTGATGGAATACGCGGAAGCTATGGAAGAGAACGGCCTCATAGTAGCGCTGGACCAGGAGAAAGCATATGATAAGATCGCACACGACTATCTCTGGAGGACCCTCGAAGCTTTCAAAATCCCTGATTTCTTCATAAGAACAATAAAAAACCTATACGCATATGCAGAGACAAGAGTGATGATCAACGGAACTCTGAGCTCACCATACAAAGTTATCCGCGGAGTGCGGCAGGGCGATCCTCTCTCATGCCTACTTTTCGACCTCGCGATTGAGCCGCTTGCGGAAATGTTACGATCATCAAACCTAAGAGGTTTCAGAATACCAGGCACAGAAGATAAGCTCATCGCACGGCTATTTGCAGACGACACCACGGTGTTCCTGTCCGAATTCGACGATTTTGAGGACCTGCAAAAAATACTGAAAAAATGGTGTATAGCGTCAAAAGCAAAATTTAACATAGGAAAAACGGAGATACTCCCTATCGGAACCCCAGAATACCGGGAAACGGTCATTCGAGAAAGGAAGACAGAGGGGTGCGTTGTGCCGATCAACGACGACATCCACATGGTAGCAGAGGGTGAAAGCATCCGCCTCCTAGGGGCCTGGTACGGTAATAATCTTGAAGTGGAAGGCCCGTGGACGATAGTGCTCAACAAAATTGATAAAAAATTAGAGCAATGGGAACGGACACACCCAACGATCCTGGGAAGGAAACTTATAGTCATGCTAACGGCGGGGAGCATGACGCAGTACCTGACAACAGTCCAAGGCATGCCCTCTCACGTTGAGGCGAAGATTGCACGACGAATTTCGAGCTTCATGCGTGCGGATAAGTCGGCCGCAGCAGTGGCAGAAGAGACGCTTCAAGCACCTATAGAAATGGGAGGCCAAAATGTACTCGATATACGAGCAAGAAACAAGGCGATTAAAATCATGAACTTACGAGAATACCTAAACTTCGGACCACAGCGTCCATTGTGGGCAACCTTCGCAGATGCCCTATACGCTGCGAGAACGCCAAAGACGGAACGAAACCTAGAGAACAGCATAAAAGTCAATATCTTCCTGCAAACATGGAGGACGAGCAAGGGTAATGCGACACACATCGCGGTAGAGCTCCGTGACCTCTGGAAAACAGCAAACGAATTTGGTGTCCGCCCCGAAGGGATAGCCTTCTCGAGAGACATCATTCGTAAAATGCCAATCTGGCGGCACAGGGAGGCCGACCCAAGAATACGCAGACTCGAACGATCACTGCCGGCCAAATGCTTGAAGACGACGCACCGCGTCATAACGGTGGGCGATGCAGAATTAATGGCAGACAGACGACATGAAGGGTCGCATAAACCGCGAAGAAACTGCAAATGCTGCAACTGTAAGAATATGCGGAGCATGGGATGCTCCAACCCACACAAGTGCTATACCAAGGCAGATGAGCTCCTAGATACACTCCCCCCCAAGTGGAACCCGAGAGGGCCAAAACCAGAGGACCGTGAGCCAAGAGACGTTATCGATGAGAACCCAGATGGAAGCCTGAACTTCGACAACAGGCTGACAACGAGAGGTGAACTGGGGGACATATTCCGGATCTTCACTGAGGGGACCACCACAAACGAACTCCCGGACATAGCGAGGAACAACGAGATCCCACAGAGTGATGGAATAGTGATAGCAACAGACGGGTCCTGTGTGAACAATGGAGATGCGGATGCGATAGCCGGCGCTGGGGGTTTCGTGACCGAGGGTGACGAAATGAACTTTGCCGTGAGACTGCCGGAAAAGATGGACCAATCAAACCAGACAGGAGAGATGGTCGCGATCAAAATCTGTGCCGAGAAAGTACCACACGAACGAGCACTAGACATTGAGACTGACTCTAAATATGTCATCGGAGAAACAATAACATACCTGAAGAAGAGAGAAGACTCAGGCTACATAGCAGTTGCCAACCGCGAAATCGCAAAGGCGACAGTGGCTGCGCTACGAATGCGCCCCAAGAACACAAGCATGAAATGGATCAAAGGTCATAATGGACATGAAAGGAATGAAGGAGCCGATCGGAAAGCTGCGGAGGCCGTTAAGAAAACGACGTGCGACGATGTGCCGCTAGAGATCCCCCCCACTCTGAAAGTAACCGGGGCAAAACTGTCCAAAATGACCCAAAAACTAGCATATAAAGCGATCCGAGAAACCAAAATGAAAGAATACCGAGTACGTGAGAGAGCCGCGAGGAACATAGAACTAGTGCAAGACGCCAGTAAATCCATCTTTAATAAACTGCCCTCCCCCGCCAGGATATGGAAATCAATTCAGAACAAAGACATAGCCAGAGAAACGCGGTACTTCCTATGGATGGCAATGCATGACGCATACATGCTAGGTGACAAATGGCTTCGCCCAAGTTGCCCCGCGGACTTGAGAGAGAGGAGCGTGTGTGCACACTGCGACAAAATAGAATCAATGGAACACATACTAACGGAGTGCCGAGCATCGGGACAAGAAGAAATATGGTCACTCGCCTGCAACCTGTGGAAGAAAAAGAACACAGAGATAAATTTACCGTCACACCTGGTGGGTGCCATACTCGGAAGCCAGTGCACAGAGATCAGGAACAGTAAAGGGAAAATCAAACGGGGACAAACACGACTATACCGGATCCTAATCGCAGAATCTGCGCACTTGATATGGAAAATGCGGTGCCAGAGAGTAATCCGCGACGGTAACCAGCCAAAAACACGCCGGGAAGTAAGGAACCGATGGAAGGCGGCGATTAACGCGAGGCTAAAGCTAGATTGCCGCTTGGCGGACCGAGCAAGTTTTGGCGCCAAAGCAGTAAACAGAGACCTGGTCCTAGAGACGTGGTCCGGCACACTGCAAAACGAAAACCTCCTACCCGAAGACTGGGTAGGATGGAGCGGGGTTTTAGTGGGTATGGACCCAGATTAAATCATTACCACATCGGGTAAAGGTAAGTTAGTCTGTATATACACTCAAGGTAAGGAAATAAACCCGATGTCTACTCTACTCTATGCTATGCTATGATATACCACATGCTAAGTCCGAGTCCCACACTATGTGCGTAACGCATTTCCTCGCGGTACACTCCTCCAGGGTTGCAATTCCCCGGAAACCTCAGCGCGGCTTACTGGGAAAGGCCTGACCTATTACCAGTACTGACCACCTAACGCTTTTGCGTCAGAGCGCTCCACCAAAAAAAAAAAAAAAAAAAAAAAACGTTAAACAGCGATGGACCCACAAGCACAAATAGGACCACCACAAATTGTGACGGATTTGTCGTGTTCCAACTTGTGGGATCCTAGACGTCGTTTGGCGGAGGAATTACGAACGAGAATCGTTGGGATATGCTCTGTCAGTATTTCCGAACTCACCTACGCTGCCTATATATAGGATGCAGTGTTCTTTGTTCTCTTTCGACGCAGAGCAACATTGGGACTACACCGGGGCACAAAGGGGCGGATCTTAATGGGATCGCTACCATTGTAGCACCTGCGCGGCGATGAATGATGATCGATGATTCCACAGTAGTCGTCTGCAGGGATATGCAGAAATACCGATATACGAAGCGGTATGAAGTTCCACTGCGGATGGTCCCCCAGAGCGTATGTAGAATCCTTGGTGTACAATGTAGGATGCACGCCGGAGAGACGCTGGATACCAAGGGTACCGGTGGCGCAACCGATGGTTGTGGCAATACGCGCAGACGCATGGCCCATTGTCCGCGTTCTTTGCTGATTACTGAACAAAAGGTGCCAATCCGTCACCGAGGCGAACTGACAAGAAATCGTAGGCAAATCCTACTATACGCGCACAGCATGATAAAGGAGAGATAACATGCTCGATTTCGACGAACAGGACACTGAAACATAGCGAGTGTTGAAAGCGATAAATGGCGCAATTCTACCATCCGTCCGTATAATGGTTGGTGCATCAAGAGAGATCCAGTAGTGGAAGGCGTTGGCATCGTACCAACTCAACAAATGCCAATCAAGGTTTCCAAATCTTGACGCTCTGCACAAGCAATGGATGATAAGTGTCGGGTATATGTGATGAAGAGAAAGGGTGGCCCACGTAATCCCAGCATCCCGAAGCAATTGTATTGACTCGCCTCGGGCCTTGTGCATCTGTCTGTTGAGTGGATGCATCTGCTCCTGTGATCTGTCGAGCCCACGCCAGTGAAGACATGAACCGTTCCCCAGTGTCTATTTTCCGTATGCAGCGCCCCGTCTTGATTTCCCATATTCGGATTGAGGAGTCATCTGCAGCAGACAGCAAGTATTGACCATTGGGATGGAATGTAAGGCCATGCACCCATCCATCATGTCCAACCTATGGCACCGATGCGCGCTGAGTACAGAGCAGTAGAGCAGAACAAAGTTGACGACCTACCAACGTGTAAAGGCATTGGCCTGACCGGGCGTCCCATACCTTTATTTTTTGATCACGCGATGCTGTCACTGCGAAAGCCACCGATAGTTCATCCGGAGTCATCGAGGAATCAGGGCCTGTCTGTAGCAGTCAGCCCCACAGACCACGATTGAGTATGAACGAGAAGACCTTTGACCCACCAACCTTCATACCGACAAGTTCGTAGAGAGCCGGTATTGCGTTACGAGGGACGAATATAGCGTTCTCAACGACATTATCATGGGCTCTAAGTTCCGCTTTAGTAGCACCAGTTGCGAGCTCCAACACCCGGGAAGTCTAGGCTTTGTCCGTAAGTACGTGGCCGCTGGCAGCTAAGATGACTGGCCCACATGGTCCATACAGCTCGTTATGACGAATCGTCCATCCGAGCTGGGCACAGCGGCTCTCACCCAATCGTCATGGGACTTGATAACCTTGATGCAATGACTAGACAGCCATGTCAATCCATCATTGTAGATGAAGACAGCAGACCCAAGCATACGTGGTAGCGATCTCCCATACACGCACGGTCTGATCGCGGCTGGCGCTGACGATGCGTTCATCGCCGGGAAGAAATCGAGCAGAGGAAATGGAGTGCTCGTGCCCTCTAAAGGTAGCGGTATTCTTGTACTCGTTGTCTACGTCCCATAACTTGATGAAGAGATCATGCGATGCGGACACTGCGATAGGACATGATCAGCCATGAAGGTATGTGGCGAGCCGCGATCGCTCAAGCGCCACACTGATGGTAACGCACCAAGGTATTTCCCCTTCGAATCGTATTCGCAGTCGCTAACGCGTCTCGTATGGCCTCCAATGGTACGTTCAAGCTCCCCGCTCTCGTGATCCCAAACCTTCATGGTGCTATCATCGCTAGCAGAAACGAGCACCGAATACCGGGGATGAAACGCAACGGCGTTGACGTTAGCCCTATGGCCGGTGAGGACAAGTTTAGGTGGGGTCACTGCCGGGAGCCAATCGGGGTTGCTGCGTTGATTCAAGGTCGCGGGGTTGGTCGTAAGGCTGACGTTGTCCTGCAACGCTTGAGCAAGTCGGCTTTCTAAATCCACAATCTAACGAAAGTCCATGGAACATGTCATCTGACGGAACAAATGGTAAATCGGGATTCCCATCACCTTCTTCTGTAGCCGTATGACGCTAACCCATTTCTTGACGAGAAGGTCAGTGGACGTACTCGGGTCGAAGTGATATTCTGCCTGTGATCAATATATGTATGAGAAGATGAACAGCTACGGGCTGCAGTACATACATAAGAGGCTTCTTCTTTAAACTGCTCAAGAGTCTTGTGGTATCCAGAAGAGTGGAAATAGTCCAATATAGCTTTGTGTCTAACGACCGGAGTAGTATCGTTGAAAGTCGGATGCTCATGATCAACAGCACACGAACAAGTCAGTCTTTTGACGATCGGTGAGGCTGTTTGACATGATGACGGCTGGAACGTTCAGCTTTGAAGATCTTGGTTGCGTTGCAATTCGCGATGTAGCAGCCAAAAGTAACTATCCGTGAGCGACCGTGGGCACTGTGGCCACGTTTATACAAACACATACGTATGTACCTCGCACAGCCGGAGCACGAAGGGCCGATTGATCAAAGTATCTCAAAAGCTGGGTACATCGCTGATATACATTCTGAACAATACGTAGGGAAGAGCCCACGCCCACGATGAGTTTACAAGAGTACAAGGCACGGATAATCACGAAGCATAAGCATCAATAAAAAGTGGTACATAGTCGGGGGCAAACTGGCTCATTTCCATCCAGTAGGGATTGTCGATGCCGGTCTTGACGCCGTCGGCGTGCCGTTGGTACCCTTCGGCGAAAAGGAGAGGATTTCTTCAAGCATCTTGGTAACGATCTCGTCCTCCTCAGTCCTCGAGAGCATACTATCCGGACGAACGTGCGAGCCCATCAAGGACTTGATCCGAGGATACTTGTCGTCCGTAAACCCCATCTGGGTAGCACATCATTTATTTTACCAAAATAATCGAAGATATTGTGCTTACATCCGCCAGTTTCCTACTGATGCGCCGGGTTGATTTGGTTATGGTTGACTCCGAAGGTCCAGATGGGTCGGACACGTGTCGACGGCTGGGCCCCGCAAAAGCCGTACCAGGCTCTTTGCGTGAGCCACCAACGCCAAAAATCTCAAGCTGTGGGTATGGGCCCCGCGCATTGCTGACAATCTGCCACTGAGGGATGAGACGGGGAGCTTGAGTATTGTGTCGTGGTGTGGGCTGCTTGTCATTCTCCACGGGTAACGTTGGTCCCGCGTCTTTGTTTATCGGAGGGGACCTTAGTCAACGGTGTCAGAGAGCGCAATGATCGGATTTTCCACAAAAACAAACCTTTCTTGAAGCTTCCGCTCTCTTTCCTTCCGACGCTGTTCTCTCTCGTGTCGATATCTAGCCTTCTCCTCTTGGTAAAGTCTCTTGGCTGCTTCCAATCGTTCACGTGTACTAGGACCATCCGTCATCTGGATTGACGGAGCGCCAGTGGCAGCCGACGGTGGAGGAGGAAGGTGAATAGGTTCCGAGGGTAGTGATTGTGACGACTGAACTTGGGTAGAAGCAGCCTGCCGAGGCCGGATGGGCGACGGTGATGGAGTCTCCACTTCAGACGAGGCGCAGACATCACCTAAGGGAGGACCGCCTAGGATACGGAAAACGTCCTCTACGGGGGGATATCGTTCGGAGGCTGTCGAGCGTATGTCTGATGCAAGTGCATATCGACCTGCGGCCGGTGTAGAGGTAGCCGTCGGATCCTCACTTTTGGGCAGCACATCCGGAGAAACGCCTAGAACATTGAACATCCCTCCAATGGCGTCTGCAACTCGTTTCTTCGCCTCCTCCTCTCTTATATGCTCCGTGTTTTGTGCAAGATCGTTGACATCGTGAGCGCCGGCTTCGGTCTCCGGCGTCCAGTATTCACCGTTAGAGGCGCTACGCACGATCGTAGTTGCCGTGTTGAGCAAGCTCGCTAGATCTAACAGTCGCTGAGTGGCTACGTGTATGGGACTGCTCGATGTGTGCTTACCATTGTACAAGGATGGTTTTGGACCGGGAGATACAGGGCTCCGGACGGTGGGAGACTTCGTACCAGTTCCAGTTGTATTACGGAGGGCGACCTTGACGGTAGCCTCGGATCGCATAGAGTGAGATGAGCGGGAACGATCCATGTGATTCTTTACACCAGATGTTTGAGCGCTGGGAATGCGGGCGTCGCTGACGTCGTATACGTGAACTGGAGGTTTATCGGGGTTGTCTGCCGCAAGCACCGATACCATCGAGTCCGTGCGGGCACGAGACTTGCCCTTGCGTTTGTTGAGAGTTGGGGAGATAATATTGCCCAGGTCTGAGACGGTCGATGACGAGGTGATGTCTCTTTCATCCTTGAGCGACAACTCGGCGTCGCTAGGAATAGTCTCCACGTAAGCGTGAGGTTCCGTGTCATCATCCCCGTAGTATCTGCTACCTCCTCTGAACGAGGGTATCCTTTGCCAGCTTCCGTCATCCACTTCGAAGATCAGAGGGATTCCTGATTGAGTCCCGAACGTATTGCGCTGGGGGCCGAAGAACGGCGTCTCCGGAAGAGGCTTGTCTTCACGATCGAGGTGAAGGACGTCGAACTTGATAGGTTCGCCAAAGCGATGAGTGGAGTGGTAGAACTCGTGCAATTCACGGTCGGTGGAAAGTGTGACCGCGTCCCCGTCTATGTCTACGTAAGAGACGCCAACATGTCGTGCAGGGATGCCGTAGAGAACCTCGATTTTGTTGGCTAGCTCATCCCACGAGGGCTGGTCGGAGAATAATATACGTCGGGTCAAGTCGCCTTTTGAGAGCTTGAACTCCATAGTCCTCAGAGATGGAAGGAGCGAATGTTGCGTCGTCTTCTGCTTATCAGCGCTTCAGCGCTCAAGACTGCGCATCGCCATCACCGGTACTATCCCACGGGGTTCACTACGATATGTATACGAAATGGGAGGGCGTATGCAGTATGCACGGATCCGTATCTCCTCTCGATAATGCACGTCGCAGTCTTCCTCGTATTCAGGCGAAGATAGCCATACGAGGGTCAATGTCAGCTGGGTCGTTCATCTATAGGATGTGGTCACTTCAACGTGGTGAGGCACCGAAACTAAAGACGCACTCTGAGGTTGATATTGAGATCGCTAATGCGCGACATGCTATCGAAGATGTTGGTTGGAAAAGTCACACAAGGAAGCAAGGAACGAGCTCACAGTTCATCAGGTATATCAAATGAGGTGCACTGCAGATTGGCTTCCAAACGTTGTTGACTGTTGCTCTTCGGGATCACAGCAACGCCGCGCTGAGTTGCCCAACGAAGTAATACCTGCGCAGGTGCTATGGAGAGACTTCAGCTTATGCCAAGCACTTTGTTCTAAACCCTTCCTCACTTTTACCCAGTTGCTTAGCGATAGCGCTGACCTCATCATGCTCAAGGAGGCTCGGAACACCCTTGTGCATACCCAACTCGACGTAACTCTGAGGCCCAAAGGAACTGTACCCTGTAACCGCGATACCCAGAGTCTTTGCGAGCTTCAGGAGCGGCTCCTGCGTGAGATACGGGTGGAGCTCAATCTGAAGGACTTGTGGTTCGATTCTTGCGTAACGCATGACGTCGAGGATAAGAGATCCTTGACAGTTACTGTTGCACATTCGAGAACTGTCAAACAACACGCATGAAGCATCTGACTCGCCTCAGGCCGATGTTAGTAGTAAGTCCTTCGTCAACCAGCTCTTCCATGGCCTTCCAAGTTTCGTGCATGGGACTGTTCTCTGCACACAGCTGTACCTCAGTGCTCGCCACAAAAGTATGCAAAACAGTGCGCACCAAGGTGGACCTTGCCGTCGTCTCCAAACCATTCCGGGGGGAACCTGACAGAAGGATGATTGATAACTTGCTAAGGGATGATGCGATTGTACTTGCCGATGCTCTGGGTCAACGTACGCCAGAGAGATGGGGAAGTGGACAAGGAAGAGATCGAACCTGTCGAGGCCCCACAAACCTACCGAACTGCTTGTCAACGAATAGCCATGAGTGTACACACGAGAAAGGTCTACCAAGCTGATACTTGGCGATTTTCTTGGCCTGTTGAATAACAGATTATATAATTGCATCCACCTTCAGAACGTTCGCGGCGTACATTCTCGTACTTGTGGTTGGTGTTCCACAGCTAGATAATGGTCCGGCTCGGTTTCAACTAGAACTGTGGCACGGGAAACGCTGAGGTACCTTGGAGGTGATGACTGAAACCCAGTCAGGAGAGCAATGTACAATGGATGCTTCAGTCACGCACATAGTTCTTCCCTGTGTTTAAAATCAGAAGTTGTGCGCGGGCGAATCCTTCAGATTGAAACCGCGTACCTCGTTACAAGGCCGTCCTTGATCGCACGACGAACGCCTTCACCTGCTTCTTTCTCGTTGCCGTAATCAGCTGCGCCATCGAAGAGTCGGTATCCCGATTTGATGGCATTATAGACAGTCTAACAGGCTGTCAGAAAATACATTCCTATACATTCGAAGATTGGTTCACATCTGCGCAGGACGACTTGGTGACCTGTGCACTTTTTAGTTGAAGCGTGCAGGCTGCTCATGTATCCTCACCTTCCACAAACCAAAGCTATGTCGACGTAGACAAGATGTCCAGAGCGAAGTGCAGGAAGTGGGTTAGGCAGCTTACCCTACGAGAGGCATCTACAACCGACGAGTTGCTAACACTGTCCGCATGGTGAGCACCAATGCCACGTACCTTTTGACCAGTTCTCTTGAGGATGGCGCTGGCCATATCTTTCGATGTTGAATTTGAACCTATCCGGGAGATTATGATGGTAATCTGCAGGGTCAACAGCGTCTCGAGAGCGTAGCGCAACGTGAACCCAACAAGGCTTATACCACCAAGTGGGGCCGAGATACTCCCGATTGCATGCGGATGTTCTCATGACACGTTTTTGTTCATCATCGGATACTTATGATTGGTGCGATTGCTGATAGCAGCGATTCTGAGGCCAAGTCGGGTTCAGAGAACTGTATACGGAGTGCCGATGGCTCCGTTGTCTTCAGGGTATAGATTGAGCTTTGCGTTTCCTGCTGTAGATAGCAGCAATCTGCAGCCGGTGAGCGGTTCCATCGAGCAACTCGGTGTGCTGCACTGCACGAAAGAAGGAGCTTCGGCACGGTTGAGTTTGGGACCACGCGAGCTCGGCGCCGCCGTGTCAACTCCCTTGCATCCCATCACTACTGTCAGCTCAACTAGCTATTATTACACCATCGACATCGCCCTGGTGGGTACATCGTCCACATGCGTGGTGGGTGCGTTCGCTGAGGAGTGAAAACCAATTTCTATCGCCTCCAGCTATCCCATTTCAAGCGTACGCTTGGCACTACTCGCCAACGACTGAAACGCCTACCAGGATATGCGCTTTCATGTCCTTGGAATTGGCCCCATCGGCTCCCTCGTGGCCCATCACCTACGCAGGGCTCTACCTCCAGCCCACAGCATTGTCCTTATGCACAGGACCCTTGAACAGTCAAGACGTTCCGCATCCTCGGGCGAAATCCAGGTCGAGCACGGAGGGGTCATCGAAACGCAGCGGGGATTTGAGTACGAGGTCTTCAAAACCCTTGATACAAATTCGCGGCCAGCAGGGGCCACTACTCATCCCATCGAATCCCTATTTGTCACCACAAAGGCTCATCAGGTTCTTCCGGCGATACGACCTCTCCTCCCTCGGCTTTCGCATGCGAGCGCCATCGTACTCCTGCACAATGGGATGGGCGTCTACGAACAGCTCGTTCATGAACTATTCCCGAATCCGAACACGCGACCCCACTTCATTCTGGCGAGCAACACGCACGGCGCATGGCTCAAAGACCGCAGTCCACCGCACGTTGTTCATGCCGGCATTGGGAGAATCTTGTTTGGCATCATACCCGATCCTCTTGAACGAGACTTTGAGCTGGGTCTCCGAAATGAAAGCGTTCCTGTCCACGAGAGAAAGCTCAGCTTTACGGATATTGCCAATCCGCCTGTTGATCACGCATACGCGAAATACCTGCCGCTGCGAAACACGGTGGCAGCGCTGCTGGCCATGGACTCGCTCAATACGCAATGGCTTCCGATATCGACCATTCAAGTTGAGATCAGACGCAAACTCGTTGTTAACTCGGTCATCAACCCGCTCACGGCTATCTTGCGGGCACGTAACGGGGACATTTTTGGGACACGTGAATCGATCCGTCTCGCACATAGAGTGTGCAAAGAGGCCTCTGCCGTCTTCAGAGCGCAGATGCAGGCAGAGGCCGACGTTGCGCAGCCGCAGAAGACTGCAGATACCACGGTCAAGCAAGGAGAAAGCAAAACGTGGAAACGCAAGTCCATGAATGAAGCCCTCGGTGTGAAGTTGCCTCGCGATCTTCATGAAAGAGAACTGCTCAGAGCCTGCCTCGAGGTTGCCAAAAGCACTGGGGAAAACTTCTCGTCCATGCTCAAAGACTTATTGCAAGGCCTCAGCCCCTTCGAGATCGAGTACTTGAACGGATATCTTCTTAAATTGGGCAACGTGTACAACGTACCAATGCCGGCGACAGCAACCCTTCGAGATTTGGCTATCATGCGGTTTGCCATCCCCATCGACCAGTCGTTCTGAGTCAATCCCGCTTCCCCGCGCATTATACGACAGACGAGGCTTCAACGTCCCCTGCAGATTACAAAACCGCACTATATACTGTTGCAGCCAAATCTATTCTCTATATTGGGCAGCGCCGACATATGGATTATACGTGGATGAACGTATGTCGACGACATGCGTTAACCGGACCATGTGCAACGTCCATGTCCCCTCGTCCCGCACTCAAAGAGCAGAAGAGACGTGTCTGGAGACACCTCCGTGCCAGTTTGCCGAGCGTCGAGCCGCGAGAATTGACATCGTGGATGTTGTTGTTCCAACAAACAAAACCAACAGCGCCCGACTGAATAACAGCATCCACTACGGTATCGTGGCTAAGGCAGGGCCCTCAGCTAATCTCGTGCAAAACGGCAGAGAGAATGGCATACCATCCACCATAGTCCTCTAGCACACCAACGTTGTGCTCCACTGTAAACCATCCCAATGCAACCACCTCTTCCCACCACTCTGGATCCTCTTCGTCACTGTTCAGGATCATCGTGACCAACCTTAACTAACGCCTTTCAACCAGATAATCCTCGATGCACCTCGCGGACCATTGGGGCCCACTCTGCGAGCGGGTTGGCACACTCTTGCTTGGATCGATGACAAGCCCTCGAGAAATCGCCGTGCCTGACGTGTATTGCGATATACTACGGTGCACTCAGTGCACGCACGAAGGCAAGGCGCGACACACATACCGGGGTATGTCCACGTTATTTCAAACCCGAAGCTTCGCCGGAGGTAGACATCCACGGTTTGCATCAAGCTTCGAGACAACTTCGTGCCATGCTGGGCTATAGTCATGCTCGTACTCGAAAACTGGGGCAAATGAGCGGACTCATCCGCATGCCTTCGTCATCACTTGCCTGCGTTCCCGCATTCACGAAGTATAGGAAGTCATGGCAAATCAGCTGTTCGTCCAGATGCACCGCGGAATGAAGCTCAGGCGACGGAGCAGGAATCCCCGAGCTTCGCTCATGGGCCTCTAGGTAGGATAGGGCGGCTAGGTTCCAGAAACATACACGGTCGTCATGACCCAAAGAAACCGAGTCCGGGACCGATGTGTAGGACATATATAGGTAAATTCGTCAGAAGCAGCGCATGTGTTTGAAACGAGCGACCAACCTCGCGGAGTGGGGATGATATATGGTATATGGTCCTATCAGATTAACCTCAAGTCGTTATGATTGCATGATAGCGCTGTTCTGACCGCCCCAAAGACAGCACGTAAATCTTCATGACAGCGTCCGTCGGACGACTGACGCTCCTTCGAGCTGCCGATGAATGTAGTCAGCGTAACTGCTTAGTCCGCAAGGAGCAGTTTCGAATTGATGTGCCTTGCGATAATCGGCACAAGTACTGACTAGAGGAAAGGGCGGTCTCCCGCCAATCCACCTTCGCTTGCACCTCCCTTGTGTGATTTAAGACGCAATGGTATACTCTACGTGTATACATGACAACTAGATAACTATTAATGCACCTTAGGATGCCAGCCATCCCTAGTCTTGGGCCATCTAATGCCAACTTAGGAAGGATGTGACGTACGCTAAATTGTTCTGCAAATCACTGTTATGTTTAGTAGCCGTACAACAAGCCATGTATATACTTCGTAAAGTCTGCGTAGAATCGACGATGTATGTTTGCCGTATACCGTATACGCTCCGTTTTGAATCGGAGTATCAAATTGGGGCGTAACACAGCCACGGTTAGCGATGCGTACTAATTACGGGCAGGGAGATACCAGAGCAAGCTCAGGTAACGAAACCGCAGTCGGGAATCTTGGGGACACTTGTAGTACAATACTTGACGCGTCAACAGAGCAATTCGTTGAGGCGTGAGCAGTCGCTCATCAGGTACAGTATGAGTGATACAACATCGTACATAGATTGGTCCGTGTCGGGTGGTGTCCGTTTATCTCGGAAGTAGCACTGTCAATGTGAATCCGCGTCAAGGGTTCCCCATCGGACTGTTCTCGTCGAACCGTGATGCCAATCTTCCACCCGCCGACATGCCAACACCGACATAGTTGATGCTGCGGTGCCAACAAAACCCTGACCCGACGACTGAACCACTGCGTCAATGAGAACAGGATACCTCATCATGGACACCCGTCGTCAGAACGTCGGGAGAGTGAAGAATGACATAAAAGCTCACCATTTGCTATAAGTTTCGACCGTGCGAAGGGCATCGTGATCCACTCTGTACCACCCCAACGCGGCGACGTCATCCCACCATGCAGGATCCGTTTCGTCGCTTGTCATAACGACTCGCGAAACTTCAATGCCTTTGCGCTCCATCAGTTCCAGCTGTATCTCTTGAACTCTTGTAGAGAACGCAGACAACGGGGCGAAACAGTCAGCTTTGGGCCTATCTTCGCAATATACGCCAAAATCTCCATGTCGGGCGTGTATCGCAATGTACTAAACCACGTGAGAGTGCGCTCAACAAGATGAAATTGATGCAGAAGCACGGCACACACCGGTGGCAAGTCTTCACCATCCAAGACATCGAATGTGACACGCAGATAGTAGTCTGCGATGTCCTGAAGCCTCGGGTTCCACCTAAAGTGCGTTGCCACTTCGCGCCACTGCGGAGCGTAGTCCGTTTCCCATTCGTACGGCTACACGCGCCGGTCAGCACCTCTCGCTCTTTCCTGCGGCGATATTCCCACCTGATGAACGCTGGTATAATAGAGATAGTCATAGCACGTAATATGTTCGTCAGGTTCCAGACTGGCGTGATGTTGGGGCGAAGGTTGGGTATCTCCGAGGCTCGTCGCGCGAGTCTCAGGGAAACTCAGGGTAGCCAGGGACCAAAAACTGGCATGAGGGTCGTTCTCAAACTGCGGGAACATCTTGACCCAATCCGGAGCGCGTGTGTACGATATATCTAGGAAGGAGCAGTATCAGTCGAACCGAAATTCAGGGCCCGTATAGGCGTGGTTAGCGTGGATTTACCTAGATTGAGCCACGATGGTACTACACTGTACCGTGGAGAGTCCGCATCGAACTGGACGGCCTGCCAGATATTCCAGCAGCCAATGTCTTCGAGTTCGGAGCTCTCCGGTTTCTTGAGCTCGTGCCATTCAACGATAGGGCCCACTGCTTGACGCAACCGAGGTACGTCGAACACCTCCCCGAAGGCAATGGGCGGAACGTCGGAACCGATGTGCGACGGTACAAACGGCGGAATGACCGGCACGCGATCTGTGATCAGTCCAAGATAGACTAGATTGGCCTGCAGAGATGGCCGTCAGCGCGGATTGAACGGCTCCACACGGCATACGCACATATGTCATGCTGGAAAGCAAGTCAGCCCTGCTCCTTACTGTGCGACGTTCCAAGCGGGACGTACACATCGTTCGTCCATCCAGCAGCGACCCAGGATGTTATATATCTCGTATCGTTCCGCAGGTTGTCACGGAAGCGATCCGTAGGTGGTCCCAGCACATATTGCTCCTCGTCCACTAGGAGGGAATTGTTCGAGGTGGAGGGACACGCCTGGCTGATGATGCGTGCTCTCTGGTAGCCTGTCCTGGCGTACGAGAAGGCCAAAGCGCCGATCGAAAGGAGGATCAGCAGTGACGCAAGGATAGCAACCAGGCGTCGGCGGGAGATGGTGCCTACGGCCTTGGGGTTGGGAGGGGAATCCAACCAGTCCCGGTCACCCAAGGGAGAGGGTAGCAGCGGTTGAGATGACTGGCTGCGCCCATGCATCAAGAGCGCGGCAAAGCGTCCCTTCTGGGCCATGTCGAGAGGACGGCAGAGGAAGAACTCGGATGCGATCCCTGGCTGGTGACTCGGATTGTGCGGAGGGTCGTTGCAGGCAGAGATAATGACGAGCCAGTGGTTTGCGAGAGTCGCGGATGAGCCGGAGTACGCGGACGGCGGTGAGCAGCTGGTAAGTTATGTGGGAGATCGGATGATGATGGCCATGGGGTGCGGGCATAGACCGCACAAAATGTAGGCGCCTCATGCTGTGAGCACGTTGACGTCGCGTCCGGTGCGGCAATGGATGCCGTCGGTGGGAAGGGTGCGCGCTGCGAAGAACAAGCGGCTTGCGAGTCCACCTCTCATTTGGGAGCGCGTTCAGCCATGGGACCCCTGCTTCGGCGGGCCAGCACAGCCCCTGCGACCTCCCCTGGTGTCCGATGCGTTGGCCGCCCTGGGCCGCCTTGGGCCCGACGGTGGGTGCCTGGGTCGCCGCGTCCGACGAAAATCCACCTTTCTCACCGACACCGATAGCGCGTTGATCTTCGACAGCTCAGGGTCAGGGCGCCCAGCCGGGGTCCTCCACAGTGTCACGATCGCCACTGTCATTCTCGGCCCACCACGAGGCGCACCAATCGAACTCTGAATTCGCCCCGGGATACATAATAATCTATCCTCCCGATGTCATCTCACGTCCGCAGACCCTGCCCGCGCTGGTCGATCGCATCACGGTATACAAGACACATCGGCCCTCACCTTCGTGCTCCTCAACGCCTGCTCGATCCTCACGATGGTCGTCCCTAACAGAATGCAGCTGCAAGTCGCGGGAGTCGTCGTGTTCTACATGTCGGCGGCACTGGTGGTCAGTCCTCCGTACATCCTTCCTAGTTTACGATTCCTGAATGCTAGTCATGCAGATGGTCTTCGTGTAAGTACTTATGCAGCATCCTGCAGCACCCGATCCTCCTCACGGCCTTGTTCAGAAACAAAGCCGTGTTGAAATCGTCTCCGGATCTTCCTCTGGTGTTCCTCTTCGTTCAGCTTGTCATGGCTGTGTTGCTCCTGCACGCGACAGCGTTGGTCACGTCAAAGGTCGAGATTCCAGCGATGGACTTGGCTGTTGCGAAGAAACTGCTTCCCGTGGTGTCTGTGAACGCCATCGGACTGGTTTTCAACACTCTCTGCCTGCGGGACGTTGAAGCCTCGTTTTTCCAGGCGCGTCTGCATTCAGTCCCCGCCATCGCAGACGGCACTTGTTAATGACCGTGACCTGCAGATTGCCAGAGGTATGCAATTGCCGCTGACCATTCTGGTCTCTTCCTGGCACCTCCATCAGATACCGACAAAGCGCGTGCTTGTGGCTGCTTGTGTTGTTACGGCCGGGTTTTTCGTCGGGATAACGCCTACGAGATCTCTTCCCAGGGATGCGACGCCCTCCGGCCTTTCGCTATTTTACGGCGTCATCTCGTCCTTGATGATCGCTATCCATGCAGTCCTTATCAAGTCGTCTCTGCCTCACTGCCAGAATTCGACCATTCAGTTGGCGTACTGGACCAACATAGGATCGGCCGTCATGCTCGCACCGTTTGTCATCTTCCATGGTGAAATAACCAAAGTTGTGGATCTGTATGCGACACCTTCTTGGGACGGGAATACATTCGTGTGGGGCAGTTTGGTGACCGGTATGTCTTATCTCCATTCACTCCGTGCACAGGATCTGAAACTGTCCGTCGCTAGGTTTATTTGGATTCTTACTCTGCGTTGCCGGGTTGCTAAGCATCAAGGTTCGTCATTTATCTCCAACGGTCAAGCATCGATTGCTCAGTGCTACGTCGGTGTAGGTTACTTCACCGACGTCCCATATGTTCAGCAGCGTATGTCACGTCACATGCCGTGCGGTGTCGAGCTAGACTGAGGTCGATTGAACGTTACCTCCAGGCGGCTAGATCGGTGCTTCAGACGGCCTTGGGCGTTTTGATTTTCCACGATATTCTTACGATGTGCGGTGATTACTCGCTCCTCAGTCCGCGCGCTCACACACAGCCCGATTTTTAGCAACCGCGCGGCATCCATCTTGACCATTCTTGTGGGTACCCTGTGAGCCATCGATTCCTCTCATACATCAACAGGATATCACGTTGACAGCCTTGTAGGTGGTACACTTGGATAAAATCGACCGAGAGTCGCCAGCAACCACCTTCGCGTCCAGTCGACCTAGAAGCGATGAACACTCCAAAGCACAACGAAGAGGAGGCGGTGGTGCTCTTTTCTGCGCCCGAGAAGGATGTCACGGATAGGGACTGAATCCAATACGACGAGTGAGCAATACGCGGCGTTTCGGTGCCATGTCGGCACTGCCGCGAGAATGACAACCACCCTGGGACAATATGTTTGCATAAGGCACGGCCGTACTTTGTATTACATACTGTATCTGGATGTATCTTTTCCCCGCGATATGTGGGCAGGTTGCCGTTCGAAGGCAGAGGCACCAGTCTGGTTCACCACCTCCGAAGCTTCTTCGATAAGTGCTAGCAACGGTGGCCTTTGGACATTGAACGGCGCTCAAATGCGGAACCTTATCCGGGCATAAGACGCAGATCACGATCGACCGCCACCGAGCTCGATCGGCGAGTCGGGCCTGCCCTTCGTATCATCGGCACCTCGTCCTTCTCGCTTCCACCATAGATCCAGGCAATCGCAAACGCCGACGGATTTTGCGCGAGTGGAGTTTTCAAGGGACCCCCGATGTCAAGTGTGACATCGCTTGATTGGGTTCAACGTTCATCTTCCCTCGTCGACATCCACATGCCGAGTGCGGTGTAAGATCGTGGAATCACCCGGAACCTTGCAAGGGCATGCAACGCGGGCGCGTTCGATCCCACTTATAATGCAAGGACAGCCCGGCACCATGATCGCCGCAACACGCAGGTCATGGCCACAGCTCTGTTCCAATCGCATACACCCCCGTCGCCGTCTACGTTGTCCAAATCAGACAGCGATGGCTCTCGTCTGTCGGTGGACGGGAAGAGTAGTGACGGCCTCGACACGCCGCTCACGTCGCCGGAGAGCTTTCCGGTGAAGAGATACGAGCGCCGTTTGGGAGACAGCGAACTGTCCTATTTCCTTCCCTCTCGCGCCGATGGTGTGAATGACATGTGAGTTGCGTTCGCGTTCTAGGTACCGCGTCACCTAACGATCGAGAGGTGTCCAGGTATCTTCACCTTGGTTTACGAACGACCGCGGAGAGGATGGACCGGACTCGAGTCCGTACAGTGTGGGCCATCTTGCGGCAAAGGCATCCGCTCTTAGCTTCGGAGGTCGAGTTCCATGACTACGACGACGTCAGATTTGTGTAAGTAACAGCGTGCGGGTTGTTGGAAACGACATGAGGCTCACTACCTCGTTATAGGTATACACCTGCAGCTTCCGTGGAAGATTGTATCAGTGATGCTGATGCCAATCTAGAGTATCGGACGCAAGGCAAAGATGGTATGCCTTCTGCATGCTTTCACTCCGCCGTTAAGCCATTTACACGGCTTCTCCAGAGCTTATCGACGCATACCTCAACGGGCCCCGGACACTGTCGAGCAATAGGTTATCATATCTCATCGTCTCTCGTCCGAGCGCTCCCAGGTCCGCCCCCGCAGATGACGCACCTCACGAGGAGCGTGAAAGCTTGCAAGACTTTGAAATTCTGCTGTGTGCTACACATTATCTTGGAGACGGCATGGCTTTGCATACATGCGCAAACGATTTCTTCACGATACTCGGAGGTCCACTTACGCAGGAAGCGTTGATCCAAATACTCTCCGACGAGGCTCCACCAAGATGGGATACACCGATCCACAACGTACATGTTCGCGACTCCCGTTACTCCGAGTGAGCGCTGACCAGTCCATTGTTTCATAGGCAGCCACTCTACCCGTGCCTCTCGAAGACAAGCTGCCGCAGACACACGGAAAATTCCAACAGGTCGCAGCAAAGCTCACATTCAAGGCCGAGCAGAGGAGGTCGTTTGTACGGATGTTTCCTCTTCGCTATATCGTCCGCTGACTCGGTGAGCAGGGTGGGCATGTCTTCAAAAGGAAAGGAGGGAAGACTCGGCACACGATCGTCCCAACGGTTTCCTTCGACGCTGTGCGAACTCAATCTATGCTGAAGAAGTGCAAGGCGAACGGTGTCTCTATCTCTGCCGCCATTTTCGCTCTATGCAACATCGCCTGGGCAAGAGTGAAGGACAGCAAGGATGATCTCCCCATGTTCGTCCCTGTTTTCGGGGCAATGTCACTCCCGCTGACTCGGCACGAAGGATGATGTACTCCGCATTGAACATGCGACCGTATTGCGGAGAAACCAACGGCCATGCGTCGTACTGGTTCCTTGCCGTTGGTTACTTCAACGTGGTCCTCCCTTCTTTCTTGTCGAAGTCGTCCAAGGCTGAGAAGATCTTCTGGCATCGCGCACGGGCTGCGAAAGAGCAGAGCAGCCGCGCCGCCAAAAGTCCTCTGGTCGCTGTCCACGCTCGGGAAATGGCCTCAGAGCGCGCCGCGAGGGCTCGTGCGTGGGGCAAAGAAGACGACGAAAAAGAGCGTGGCGTCTGGGTTCCGCCGCCTCCAAAGCCCGAGGCTGCCAGATCAGAGCAGCCCATCGTGCCCTCCGTGGCTCTCATCGGCCTGTCGCTCTTAGGAAATCTTGACGGGATGTATAAGCATGTATCCTATCCGGATGTGCAGCTCCACACTCTGACAACGGGATCACGACAAAGGCCAGGAGGGATGCTTCTTTTCGGGTACACGTTCGCCTCGAAGCTCTGGATCAGTCTTGGGTACGACGAGAACGGGTTTGACGAGGTGCAGATCGCTAGATTTTGGAACACTCTTACTCTTGCGGTGGACGAATTCTTGGGGTAGTAATGTCCCTTTGGTAGTTCTCGATAGGTGTAATAGCATCGTGCATGGACTTGTATTACTATAGCACATGGACATCATATCCGTTGAACATGGAAAGGTACCATGGCTGTACGAATCTGTTCGTTATCGCGCAGCTATATTCCTTCTGAAACCACAACGTTCTAGCCGATGTGCTACGGAGGGGTACCAGAGATGACAGGATCGGGAAGGATGCCTTGCTTCACCCACATATCGGCCACGGTCTCGTCTTCAGGATACCCGGAACGTAAATCAAAACTAGAAATAAATCTGCCTCTTGCACTGGAGTCTATCTCCACATCGTCGAAGAATTGTCCTAAGCGAAGAGTGCCGTCCAGAAATCGTTGAACGCGATCCGTTTGGAAGTCAATTAATCCAATATTTTCTTCGGCGACGTCTACGACCATGTTATAATAAGGAATGATATTGCAGTACGTTGTGATGAAATAACTCACAGCGACTGGGTCCGTTGGTCACGAGTGCCTGGTAGAAGGGTTGCCTCCGTCCTCGGTTGAGTTCATCCACTTTCATTTGATTCATCCACTGTTCAGACTCGGCGCAGACAGGGTCCCAACCGACAATCACACCATCATACTCGTATTTGTTATGCCGAAACATTGCGCCCACAAAGTATTTGATTGTGGTATTCAAGCGGCTCCGGCGACGCACGGCCGTCGAATCTCGTCGATCCTCCTCTACTTGCTGCTCGACCATGCGTGATACCGTAGCTCTCGGTTCTGGATGAAGCGCCGGTGCGAATACGTCCATCATGACTGCCAAAGCATCCAGTGGATATGAGTTAGAAACGGCTGCCACCCGTGCCGCATACTGTACGTCCTCCGGTGTCATCATCGAGTTCGCGGCGAACCCAGCGTAGACGGCGGATGACTGGGAAATCGGCGAGATTTGTTCTGCAGTGGGCCCTGCGAACGCATGAAATGATCCAATTATATTCCTGGCTGCGCGGAGGAGCATCTGGCCTGAGGTTGCAGGCTGTCGAAGCGTTTGCGAGATTACGCTTTGCGTGATCCGCACCCCGGCACGCGATAAGAGTTCAGGAACATCGGTTTCTGCGGAGAGTATGGCCTTCGTTTCGCTGCCGTATACATCAACTATGAGCCCATATGGTCCGTCCGATGGAGTCGGGACCTGGGCGAGGACTCGGAATGGAAGTCCTAGAGGAACGGCCTCGAAGCCGAGCCTTCGAGCTAGCGCCACGAAGACGTAAACCAGCGAGATGGGTATTGTGGCTCTGCATGGAGACAAGAACCAATGCGGAAAGTGGTTGTATAGATCATGGAAACGGAAATCTGGCGTGGATAAGACATTAGGATCACAACGGCAGTGGGGAACATGGCTTTTGTGCTTACCCGACGCAGAGGCCAGGCCTTGTTTGCGCATGAATGCACAGATAGCAATGCACACTGTCCGCATGTCGTTGGTAGATCGGCGAGTCTCGATGATTATGTCCCTCGATGTCAAGTAGCGATGGCAAGCGCGGGCTAGGTCATCGAGTTTGTTCGACAACTGCAAGAATATTCAGGCACGTAAGCTTGCGGTCAATAATGACGCCCACCTCTTGATGGGACACGCCAAAGAAGCCTGACAGCCCATGGAATGCTTCTTCCATAAGGACCTCCGGGGGATCTTGACGTAGTAGGGACCAGGTACGTATGGCATTGTAGCGGGCGATAACACCTTGGACACTCTTAAGCCAGAAGGCACGCGAGATGGAACGCCGAAGAAAGCGCTGTGTCCTCCTCGGGTCGGTAGCCTTGTCAGCTGTGAAGTAGTCGAGCTCTAGCTGCACTACATCCCATGCGTCGTAACCTAGGTCTTGCACCAGCGCTCTTCCCAGTTCTCCTCGATTTGCGGGCTGCACTGTGATGTCCTCTACTCGAGCCATGGTCATCTCGTCTATACGGCGACGAAGAGCATACATCGTCCTCCAATTGCAGTTGGCCTCATATTTCCGTTGCCTTTCCCTGCCTGGATCCGAGTGCGTGTAGCGAACCTGATAATGCGCTTTCCAGAGCGAAGGCCGGATTGCAGCTTGTCGAAGAAGAGAACTAGCCTCAGAGAAGCTGAGTATGGTATTGACGGAGATATCTGTGTATCGATGGGAGGGCAGTTGACTCAGTATGTGTTCATAAATCTCTAGAGGCAACGACATATCGTTGTGAGTTCAGTTCGCAGTGTACCTGGCAAAGTAGATCAGGGGATCCGTATACACTGAAGTAGGCCTCACAGATCATGTGAGTTTCACTGACGGTGCTTTGGTTGGTAGCGCAACATCTGATTCTTACTATCAGCGCTTCCCCTTGCTCCAGGCGCTAACTTTCCCTATCGAATGAAGATATAGGGAGTGATTAAGACACTTAATGTTATTACTTACAAGGTTATTATACGAGCTGACTCGGAGTAATCTATGCCCATTATATGGTAATCAATAAGTCCAGGATTGTAGGGCGAGAACACCGTTACCTAGTGGACTTGGCAGTCTGGTATAAGATAGGGCTCATTCAGTTTCAACAGGCGTGATAAGTGCTGCGCAGCGAATTCCACTCGCTACGGGGCACACTCTCTAAATCTAAAACCACAATTCTCTTTGAATGCACATTATCTTGAAATCTGTGGCGGCGATTTCTGTGATTTTTGAGCGTTTTTTATTCGACTAGCAAGACCCGTGGGACCTGTTGAAACTGAATGAGCCCTATCTTATTATCTGTAATATTTCGTCCTCAGTCGCGATGGCTGTCGCGCCATATCGATTGCGCACACCAGCTGGGCATGGGCGCAGCTTGCACGGCAACATTGGTTGCAGCGACGCCCAAGATCTGCCATCCTGCCTGCTTCAATATTCATTCACGGCCAGAGTTTCACAGTGCCAACGTAGTTCGAATAGGTCTCCTTTATGAAGTTCTATACTTACTTACATCAAAATTGCGGTGATTAGTGGCCGCAGCCCAATTGCTTTATCGTAGAGGATACAAATACATCTGCACATCTGCGTAGAACGAGAACGCTGGGACAATATAGTCTCCCCAGTTAGACTCTCGATGGATGCGCAGTGAAGACAATCGTTCACACGCATGATAGCACATGATCATCATTTTTCACTCAGTGTACCGCGAGTACATCGGTGTCGAGCATCTCTCTGATCCAACCCATCATCGTATCATCGCGCAGTTTTACTTCTTCCAAGAGATTTCTCGTCGACGCGAAAGCTCTCCGGCCACGCATTTCTCCTTCCAACTCCTTCTCAGTCGTCACAACTACTCGTTGTGTATGATCCCCGTCGTCTTCTTCGACTAAGCCAGGGAATCCGAAATGATCAACATCGAGCCGTGGCGCCGCATCCACAGAGGCGAACGATGAATGATAGAGCAGTCGAATGCAAAGCAGAGCCGTCAGGGATGTCGAGAGTGGCTCCCCAATAGGTTGTCGGTAGCTCACAACTGCCTGTGTGGGCGGCGGTGGACGAGTGGTGGGGTCGGGTATAGGGTGCGTTGCGCTTTGGGTGGGGAGAGTGACGAAGTCGCCTTGAAGCGGGTGACGTGCAGGGGGCTGTGAGCTTCGTACGTGGGTGAGGACATGAGTATGAAGATTGGGTCGTGGGAGTTGTACAGCACAACTCGACCACTGGCAGCTCGCGTCTTCGTCGGCAGTTGCGATATGTTCTAGTAGATGTTCGTATAGTTCACCAGGAGAATTGAAAGTCTCGACGGGGCACTGCGAGCGATTCCACAGGCATTTGAACCGCACATCCTCGTCCTCCGTCTGGCGGGCGACACCACGGACCACAAAACGCTGGGGCGGGCCGGGAAGAACCATGGCTTGAGCTTGAGGGAAGACGACATTGACGTTCTTGATGACATCGGAAGCCACGAGAAGCGGATATGACTCGGCATGCGGGATGAAGGCGTCTTTGTATAAATTCCAGAAATCCACTTGCGTGAGTTCGCCGTCTGATTTGGCCACAAACATAATCTTCATCCTGTGTACGTTGTAAGAAGTGGTTATCTGAAGATGTTCACCCAGCAACGTACCACTCGTAACAACGTTGCGGTTCTGGTTTAGGAAGTAGCTCATTGAACTCGGCCTCGGTTAGCTCGTGAACCTTGGTTGTCGCCACAGTGGCAGGTACGGTGGTTGCTGGCTCGCCTATGGTGTGCGTCACGGTTTCCTCCGCTTGCTCGGATATGAGTAGGCTCACGAGTAGCCTAAGCACACTAGGCATGCCAGGGTGAAGTAGAAACGCCTTGACCATTGATGAATATGACAAATGAGCATAAAGATAGTTCAGAGATGCGTTTAATAACGGTTTGTCTGAGAAAAGGGGTAGATAGTGTAGGGCCGCCGTCAACGCAGGTGAGTCGGGAGAGACTTGGAAAGAATTGCCGTGGTTGGACATGATGATATCGAGGGTGGTCAAGCAGGTTATTATCAGCGACCGATGCGAGGTGTAGCGCAGGATGTGGAGGATGGCGGGACCGAAGTTATGAGACCGTGAAGGGGGTTGCGAGGAAGGGACGGTGAATATCGCATAGAGGATATCGATAGCATGAATGAGATACTCGACATCGACATCTGAGGTTGGCTTGATCTTTTGGAGGGTCTGCGCAAGCAAAGGCCGGGTATGTGCGTGACCATGGAGTTCCAGAGCGTTAACCTCGTGGACTGAGGCGTTACGTAGAATGAAAAGAGATTCCAGAGCGTTTCTCCGGAGACCTTGGCGATCCTGCGAGGCCACAAACAGGTTGTCTAGGTCCGCTTTATCCTCATCGTATCCAGATATGAATCGTTCTGGCCACTCGAATAGAGCATCTGTGAGGCCTGGATAGGACCTTAAGCTGAACTTTTCGTTGTGGGATAGACGACAGAGGCGATCCAGAGCCCATCGAACTTCTGTAGGAATGCCGGAGCGCAAAGACAGGAGCATGCGGTTGTTCGGCCGCTCTTCGGTGTACCATCCTACAAGCAGGCGGTCAATCGGTGGTATACGAGCTGACGAAGCATGCTTACTCTCGTAATCATCCTTGGGAGGAGGCACTGGACGTGCGGGATACTGCACGTAGGAAGACGTTCTTGCGGCGTAGCTTGTAGCGCCGTACTCAGTCGACATGACGGCGCAAGCGCAAGTAAGGCGCGTCGCGTCGCGCGTCACCGCGTGACCTTCAGTGTGTTCAGTACAACGCGTGTCTACTTTGCTTAAGTACTACACTTGTGATATGTTCAGCAGTTCGCATGCTTTACAACAGCTGCCCACAAAATATGCGGCCACTTACGAGAAACTGTTTCGCGTGAGTGATTTGCGCCATACCCTTGCTTTTCGAGGGACTCACACCGCTTTGAGTAGGGGTTGACACCGGGAGAACTGGATCCCAACGGTGATCCCAATGCGTTCTGGGCTGATGTGTATCTCCTTGACGTCGACAGGATTGTATTGTCCTCTCATTTTAGTGCTCTCTCGAGCGAACAGTGCTTAGGATCATACAAGGTATGGGGCCATTCAGTGCCGTTCAAATCAAACAGTGAATTAGATCATTCAGTAGCCTATCCTCAGTTCTATCTTCTCGTCTGCATTGCGTCAGCTACGTACAGGAAGACCGGATGATCCGAGAAAACTGGGGGCAACCTTGACTCTACAAGTATTCCTGCGTTGCATCATGAGCAAGAGCCTGGCAGGATGGGAAGTTATGGAGATATTGGCTGGTACGATCGCAGACAGTGATCGAGTATTCATGGTACGTCGCCCTCGTTCACTCCTCCATGTCATCCTCACGCGAACTCGCGGCGGTGTTCAGGATTTTGCTGCTGTAGTCGATGATATCCTCGGTGACCCCATCTTTCCAGGTGACATTTGCTACGTTATCGTGATTACCGACGGGTCTTCATAACGACAATGAAGCTACGCTCAGGCATCAAATACTCCAGGTGTCTCTCATATTCATGTGCGGAGTCAATCAGCTCAGTCCGGGTGCGTGGAAAAGCATCCACATCAGAACGAAGTCCCTAATGCCCCAGCAGGAGCATATTTTCTACGAAGGAATTTATGCGACTCAATCATGAAGGTTCGCCATCCAGCTGTGCGTGTTGCAAGTGTTTCAAGCGATGCCAGCAGATAATCACCACACCAGAGACGAGCGTATTTACATTTGAAGCGACCCTCCTTCTATCGCTTTTGTGCAATTATCACAAACCAGAAGCTTCAAAGCTCAACCCGTATGTGCAGAGGCTGAAGAAATTAGATGACTCGGAAATCATGCAGAAGATTTATTGGAGCACCAACTTCGCCCTCAATGCAGCCGTGAAGTAAGCTGGTAGTTCCTTGGCTGCGTTGTGAGCGGTTTATCAATGGTCTATATTGCAGGGCCTATCAAGATATCCTCCCCGACGAATCACCGACCATGCTTGCTTCAGTAGGCACGTTCCTCGCTACTATGCGACTCGACCGTGCGCCTTCTCCGACGACAGCAGGTTCTGCACGCAGAGCACTCAGGAACCAGTTGCGTAATAGGCTCCCCAGCTGAGGTAGTATACTCACAAGATGTGTTCTGTAGCCCCATCGAAGGAGCTGCGATAGCATTTGCGCTCCTCGACTTGATCCGTGAAAATCATTCTTTCTCGTCTTTCGTCGTGACTCACGCGCCGTCGGATAACCGCATTGCTCCATTGCCGCAAACTGTCCTCAGCCTATCTTCTTACGTCCTCACGCATGCTTCATCATCTATGTCGGATCGTGCCCTTGCCTACGCTCAACTTACGATGAACATCATGTTCACTTGGTCAGGCGACGTTGAAACAATGCGATTGTTCTGCGGCCCATCCACTAGCGCAATCCGACTCTGTCGGCAGAGGGAACCGCGGCTGCCACAAGCATCTGTTAAGAGGCCGTTGGTCTGCGCTATGTTGGACTGCTCGAGTCTGTGGCTGCGTCATAATTTGCGGAAACGCTTGGACGTGGTGATTTATAGGTGAGCTCGACACATATCTGCTGCACGGATTTTATTCATTTGGTGCCTGGTAGTATGTGCATAGATGTATGCTATCGCATAATATGGTACCTCCAGAATACGCGTACTAGGCCTCGTGAGTCCTTCTGACCTCATGAACGAATGAAGGCATGATGATCCGCATTTGTCAGAATATCATTGGAAGGAGTTCTGGAATTCCCTGCTTAGCCTCCTGACCTTCCTTTCGAGCAAAGTGGATAGCCTCACCGTTGGTGCGCGTGGCATCGTGGGCTTGTCGCAGAGGGTGAGCGTACTACAATGTGAGGTCATGCAACAGTTGCTCAGCTGCACCTAGATTATGGAATTGCTGTATTTGCTGCTTTGCCGCTCCGAAGCCTTCTTGCCCACGACTCATACGATGCATGAGCTCATAGTTGAGTCTCTTTTGTTGGATGCGTTGTTTCCCAGCATTGTGCCCATTTATTCTACACTACTAGTATGAACTCGTCCGATACACGCCGGCCTTGACGAAGCATAGGGACATGACAGCGTCATTGACTCTCCAACCTTCCAAGCGGTCATCGACACTGGTAGATGCCAATCGTTCGGCACGAATCACTGACGCTGTCTTGGCTGTGGCCGAACATTACCAGAGCTTGATTGCCCAAGCCGGGGTCAGCAGTGCCGAGGCGGCTATGGCGGTTGTGGCGAAGAACATCGAGCAGGACGGAGTGTACGGTCTGCCAAGTCCCGACGGCGTCCTGGACTGCAGGTGAGTGACCTTCCCGCTGCACGAGCGAGCAGCCGCTGATTTGGTGTAGAGACGATACGGAGGAACTGACTGGGTTCCGCTATCTGTATTCTGATGTTCTGGCCCTGATGCCTTGATTTCTCCGTTGGGCGTAAATAGGCGTGTAAACGTACGGAAAGGGCAGCGACGGGGGCGCGCCGCGGATTCCCGACTCCGAGCCGAGGCAGGACGGGGTGAAAAAGTTTTTGCGTCATGACGGTGTGTGGCTCGGTTACGTAGAGAATGAGACGCGGTGAATTTCGTGGTTGGTACGGTTGCGGATGATAAGACTCGGTGGACGACTCGGTGAACCCGTACCACCAGAAAAACCGGGCGCGATGGCCCCGACGCTGTCTCAGTCCATCCCGCTGCATCCCCACGGCGCCCCGCCAGCCCTCTCCCTCCTCGCATGGCCCTGTCCCGTGCACTTCTCGTCCGATGCCCTCGCCCTGGCCAGCCGGCGGCGGCCCGTAAGGCGTTGACACGGCGCTCGTTCGCGAGGCTGACCACCCCCTCCAACCTCTTCGACCCTTTGGACACCTTTGCGGAGCGTCACATCGGCCCCGACGACCATGAGGCCAGGCTCATGCTTTCCAAACTTGGATGCGAGTCCATCGACTCGTTCGTAGCCGAGGCGGTCCCGGCGCACATACGCTTGTCTCCCCATGCCCTGGACAATACGTCCATTCCGGCCCTCAGTGAATCCCAGCTTCAAAAGCGCGCGCACGAGCTCGGAGCGATGAACAAGCGCTTCAGAAGCTATATCGGCATGGGCTACCATAACGCCGTCGTTCCGCCTGTGATCCTGCGAAATGTACGCTTGCTCGTCACCATTGGCTTCCGATAACTGACGTGGTGCATCACAGGTCATGGAGAATCCCGCTTGGTACACCCAATATACACCATATCAACCGGAGATTGCTCAAGGTTTGTTCCCCCGTGTATATACCGAATGGACTTGGGCTCATATTCATCCAGGTCGATTGGAATCCCTCGTCAATTTTCAGACAATGATCATGTCTTTAACCGCCATGGATATCGCAAACGCCTCTTTGTTGGACGAAGCAACAGCAGCTGCGGAGGGTATGGTCATGGCCTTTGCCTCGGCGAACCAGAAACGCAAGGCTTTTCTGGTTGACGAGGCTGTAGCGCCTCAAACCCAGGCTGTTCTGCGCACACGGGCGAAGGGGTTCGGCATTCGCCTTGTGATTGGCAACATACAGTCCCTCGCCAACGACGAGTCTCTCCTTTCGGAAACTTGCGGTGTTCTCGTGCAGTATCCCGACGTGGACGGCGATATTCGCGACTACGCTAAACTCGCGGAGGCTATCCATTCTTCCAACGGATTGGTGGTGTGCGCGACGGATCTCCTTGCTTTGACAATGCTCAAGCCGCCTGGAGAGTGGGGCGCTGACATCGTGGTGGGCAATTCAGCCCGATTTGGTGTTCCTGCTGGATATGGTGGCCCGCATGCCGCATTCTTCGCGTGCACGGACAAACTGAAGCGCAAAATGCCCGGGAGGCTCGTTGGCCGAAGCCGCGATGTCACTGGAAAACCTGCGTACAGGCTCGCATTGCAAAGTAGGTTATTATGTACGATATTGAAGGTCGATTTTGCTGACGTTGCGTAGCTCGTGAACAGCACATCCGCCGAGAGAAGGCTACAAGCAATATCTGCACTAGTCAAGCTCTCCTTGCTAACATGGCCGCCATGTATGCCGTTTATCACGGGCCTATCGGATTACGCCACATCGCCAACAAAGTGCACGGACTCACATGTATCCTCAAGGCCAATCTCGAGCGTCTTGGTTACTCCGTCCGTAATCAGTCGTTCTTCGATACTCTGACAGTAGAGGTTGCTGGAGCAGCGGCATCTGCGAGTGTCGTGCATGAAGCATCTCAGGCTGCTGGCATCAATCTTCGGCATATCAACGCTTCCACCGTCGGCATCACCTTTGACGAGAGCGTTGGAGTCGAGGATCTCATTGATGCCATTAACGTTTTCGCTTCGGCTGCCAACAAACCCCCCGTTCGCGTTTCCGAGCTCGGTGCCGTCAAGGCCGTATCCGTTCCCGAGGTGCTCCTTCGGCAGTCCGGCTTCCTGTCTCATCCGGTTTTCAATAAACATCATTCCGAGACCGAAATGCTGCGTTACATCCATCACCTGCAATCCAAGGATCTTTCGCTCGTTCATACGATGATTCCTCTCGGTAGCTGCACAATGAAGCTCAACAGTACGACCAGCATGGTTCCTATCACCTGGCCCGAGTTCAGCAACGTACATCCTTTCGCCCCAGCGGAACAGGTTCAAGGTTATTTGCAGGTCATCAAGGTATGAGCCATAGTTTCACCGTCAAGCTTTGCTGGAAACTCATGCATCACCGAACCAGGAACTTGAGGCAGATCTTTGTCAGATTACCGGTTTCCATGCTTGTTCGCTTCAGCCGAACTCCGGTGCTGCGGGTGAATATGCTGGTTTGAGCGTGATTCGCGCGTACCACGAATCTCGCGGGCAGGGTCACCGCAATATCTGCCTCATCCCCGTCAGCGCTCACGGCACGAACCCTGCTGTGAGTTTATGCAGCTACCAGCCATTTATGGAGATGGTTGATTTTGTTCCAGTCTGCCGTCATGGCAGGACTGAAAGTCGTTCCGGTCAAAAGCCTCTCCGATGGAAGCCTCGATCTCTCTGATCTGAAAGCAAAGGCTGAGCAGCATAAGGACAACCTCGCCGCTTTCATGGTTAGCGTCATTGGCACATCACTGAACGACCTATTGACACCGTTCATAAGATCACTTACCCGTCTACTTTTGGCGTGTTCGAAGATGGCGTCCGAGATGCTTGCAATATCATCCACGAAAACGGAGGCCAAGTGTACCTCGATGGTGAGTCGGGTACCGTAGAGGCCGACGACTAAACGTATCTTACACTCATGAAGGCGCAAATCTGAATGCACAAGTTGGTCTGACCAATCCAGCAACCTGCGGCGGCGACGTGTGCCACCTGAACTTGCACAAAACGTTCGCGATGTGAGCAGCACACCCTATCGTTTCTGACCAAGAAACTGATTACTATGTCAGCCCCCATGGCGGCGGCGGTCCTGGAGTTGGGTGAGTTGACTGTCGACCATCAACCACCCGAGTGTTTGCTCTGCTAACTGTACTGTAGACCCATCTGTGTGGCGGAGCACCTTGCACCCTTTTTACCAACGCACCCCGTGTTTGCTACCGGAGGACCACAGGCAATCGACGCAGTTGCCGGTGCACCGTATGGCAGCGCCTCTATCCTTCTGATATCTTGGGCGTATATCAAGATGCTAGGAGGGAATGGCCTCTCCCATGCCTCGAAAGTAGCGTTGCTGAACGCAAACTACATGGCAAGTCGGCTGTCGCAGCATTACAATGTACGCTACAAGAACGTCAATGGCCGGGTAGCTCACGAGCTGCTCATCGATCTCGCGGAGTTCGAGAAGAGTGCTGGGCTCAAGGTGATGGACTTCGCGAAACGGCTGCAGGTATGATACCGGTCCTTGAACTACAGAACGAGTCTGATCCCGTGTGATTGGGTAGGATTACGGCTTCCACCCTCCAACCTGTTCCTGGCCTATTTCCACCTGCATGCTCATCGAGCCCACTGAGTCCGAAACCCTTGAGGAAATTGATAGGTATGCGGTAACGTTGATCGCTGTTGCATCCCAGATGATGATGCGTTGCAGGTTCTGCGATGCGATGATCCAAATTCGCCAAGAAGTGGATGGCATCATTTCTGGAAAGCAGCCCAGGGATAACAACGTCCTGAAGAATGCGCCTCATCCCGCTTCGGTAGTTGCAGTTCCGGATGATGAATGGAAGAGGTGATGCAGCGCTGAAATGTCTGTCAACCCTCCACGCTGACATCCATGCCTTAGACCCTATTCGCGCGTCACCGCTGCTTATCCAATTCCTTACTTGCTTGAACGCAAGTTCTGGCCCACCGTCTCTCGCATTGAGGATGGTGAGTTGCTATAATCTTAGGTTAACATTGTACAGGCTGATAGACGCGCGTTTCAGCCTACGGAGACTTGAACTTGATTGTCAGTTCAGCATGCACTGCACTGCCATCGAATACTAACTGTTTTCGCAGTGTGACTGCCCGTCAGTTGAAGAGACCGCATCAGCCTCGCCACGATCCTCCGAGAATTAGAGTCGAATATTACAGCTTTCTATTCACCTAGAGAGTTCCTGCTCGCGGATTGTTCAACCATACGCATTGTACCATCATCGTCATCGCATTTCTGTCTGCTGTTTCGTCCCTTTCCAGTCCGTGGCAGTAGATTTCATACGTTCAGGGAGTGTTGTCCATAATTGTGGTAGATAATTCCTAATCCTATCCAGTATTTCTTCTCCACGGCCAGAAGCACGGGCGAACTTTAACAGCGCATCGGCGGTCTCGACGTCCGGTTCCGCAGTTGAACCTTCACCGGCCATTTCTACGCAGAAGGCAGTGATAGCTTCGTCGAGCCATCCACACCTGCAGAGGCATTCAATGTACGCGTTCCAGTTGCGAACATTGAGAGGGAAACGATGCGACCGTAACCCTTCCCAGATGGTTTTCGCAAGCTGGCCACGGTTACCGAATCCGCACGCATCCATGATGATGCTCACGCTTGAGCTGTCGATCGATCCACGAAGGTACATCATTTCCCAAACGTTGTACGCATCAGTGATGTTGCCAACTTTCTGGTACGCGTCCATCAATTGGTTCCAGAGGGCGATGTCGGGGGTAACCGACGCATCGAGCGTGAGGTGTTGGTGCGTTTGCCGCAATGCATGTCGCAGGGCCCCCAGGGCGTGGAGTTCATCCTCGCGTTGTGGCGTTTTTCGAACGCGCGTAGCAAGTTGTGCTATCCGAACAAGCGGGAAAGAGTAAACTTGCGGGATGATTTCGTGGCCGTCCTGGATCATGTCTTGTACCATGTCAAAATAGTGGGATAGAGATGGCGGCTGAATTCCAAAAGGGAGCCGGCAGAAAGCGGATAGAACATCCAGGAACCCACGGGCATCGAAGGACGCTGTGGGAGATGTCCTCATGAACCGGTAGATTTCGAAAGCATCCTCGAAGTCTGATGCGACCCGCATAAAAACCACTGTGAGCTGTGCGAGCGTCATACTGTCCAGGGGTACCCGCCTGAGGTGCATGTCTTTGACCAGGGACACAGCAGTGGCAAAGTACTGCTGAGGATCCGAAGACGAGGCGATAGCCCTCAGCAGGTCGTTGTAAATGGCGGCGTCTGGACCGTGCGGCGACGGCGGGCCTCCAGGAGGATGCGCATGCGCCAAATCCTTGTAAAGGGCGAACACATCCCTCAGAGATGAGTCGGAGGGACGCATCAAATGGGCAGACGAAATGGCCCGTATCAGCTGGTGTACCATCCTGACGTCTGGCACGACACCACGACTTTTTGACTGGTCATAGATGGCTTGTGCCCCACGAATGTCGCCTTTGGATATAGCGACCTTTATCAGGAAGGACCAAGCTCGTGCGCCGCCCTCTATTTCCCAAGCCTTCTCCAGGCGAGTCAGATCGCGTACGGTTGGGGAGCGCGAGAGCACCGCGAGTAGCGTCTTCAATGAAGGCTTGAAATCGGGCGTGGAACTTGCGAATGCAATTGCAGCTTGTATGTTCCGTCGTGCAGCTCTTGCTGCGATCTGATCAATGGTTCGCGCTGAAGGATCCGTGTCGATCTCATCCGGTAGATCGAAAGCATCCCTATAAATGCGTTCAATCTCTCCTGCCGAGGACGGCAAACCCAGCTCCATGTACTCGTCATAGAGGGCACTCAGTGTCAGGGAGTCGTATGTCAGTCCAGCCTCTCGCATTTCCGAGATGAGCTCCGAAATCTCCCGTACGCGTGGGTTGGTCTTCATCATGGCATGTATGAGGATGCGATAAGTTAAGTTTGAGGGCGGTCGTCGGATGGATGCCATGTCGCGAATTATGCTGTGCATCAATTTTGTATCGGCCCTAGCGTCTGCACAGCACATCAGGAGCGTATGCCATTGATCGAGGGAGGGAGTGCAGCGATGGTCATCTTCATGCATAGTACGCAGCCAATGCCAGGCTTGTCGGAAATGTCCTGACTTGCAGAAGGAGTGAACAATGGATGAAATGGTTCCCTGATTAACATCATGATTGAAGAATGGTCGCATGTCCGACACGATGAGGGTCAAGAGCTCGATGTCGGAGGCTCGGCCAGAGCTCGCCAGTGCACGCAAGGTGTCATGAAGTTGATCCGGACTAAGCAAGGGTCTATCAACATCAGAACCGTCTTCAACGAGCAAAGCACGGATTTCGGAATAATGCTTGTGTATGTCTTCAATTTGACGAGTCCATACGGCAGAGTCGAAGTTGCGGACGAGGCCCGGAACATCCGTGGCCCTGGTGGTGAGTGACCTGAGGTGGGGAGGGACGGCAATGCACGGCTTCCGTGAACGTCGACAGACAGAGGTAAGTCGCCATGTGCGTCGGTACATAAGCCTAGGAACTATATCAGCATCCGCCTCTATAAGACGACTTCCGTCTCGGACTAACCAGCGCTTGAACAAGAGGTCGGAAATCGGGCACAGCCACCAAAGCCCTTCCACGTCGACCACCGCCAGCGCCCTCCTAGCTTCACCTTCCCTTGTCCCACAATGTCCGAGAAACTGCGCGAATATCTCGAGGTCCCCCAGCAATTTGTTCAGGATGGAAGACAAGTCAGCTACCGTGCATGTTTCTGCTTCTTTGTGACTGAATTTCTACGTTGCAGTTCATGACACGGTGCACGAAGCCTTCGCGCAAGGGTACGCGCAATGCCATCTCAACATCATCAAGCATTGCTGATCAGCACAGAGTTCACCCAAATATGCAAAGCCGTTGCCATTGGATTTTCTATCATGGGCTTCATCGGATATTTTGTGAAGCTAATTCATATTCCCATGTGAGCCCGAATCTCTGCTGGCAGTTTAGTCACTCACAGCACGTCCGTGCACTACAGAAACAACATCCTAGTGTTTGTCCTGCTGCAATCTGCGACTAACAAACGACACTCATCCGTTCTTAGGGGAGGCGCATAGACACTTCCGCTTGCTTGTTGTTGGGTACACCCGAGCTGCACACCGTGCTTATTTATTCTGATTGTGGAATCCGTTGCCCGTTCGTTCTTGCCTGTGTTCAAAGATATGCAAGTTACCAAACTCCGATGTGGTCACGGTCGAAGCAAGCTTGAACCTACCCTGGGGAAAACATGAGCTTTCTCGGGCGATCGAATGGCACTGACACAGGTTTATCCACAAACACACGGCATGTACCTAAGCAGTAGTTGAATCTGGTATTAGAAGCAGCCCAAAACGAGCTGCGGGTTTGATCAATTCGACTGGAGGGAGTAACCGCGTCTCCAACCCGGTTGATTTTAGTAAACTTGTTTCCTTCGCATCTGGAGGCATGAAGGGCTCGAGGAGCACCTGGCTTCGCACGAAGTGCTCAGACAAGTGCTTGTCTGCATCTGCTGCGGTGATAGCATCATGGCTCAGCTGAAGTGGGATAGTCATCGAAGGTGCTCTTCCTACAAAATGTTCGACGCACCTGGTTCCGCAGCTCTGAGATCCGGTCCCGCAAGCCCTTGGATAGCTCGCCACGGTCATCCTCCGCTATGGCAAGTTTCACCAGATGATCAACGAAGCTCAAATCCCAGCATCTACGCGCGCAATCCTTTGCACTCGCTTTGGGTTCTAGCAGACGCGTGCAGAAATCACGCAAAGTTTGCTGTGCGACGACGGTCCGCCGCCTGTGCGACTTAGAGAGACCTAATTCGTGAATCGATGTCGACAGAGTCTTGAAGCAGTCCAGCAACGCAGCCGAAGGTTGCGCCGGCCCTGTCGTAGCTAAGTACGGGGCAAGGTGTCAGGCTATAGCATCCACACACCGGTTTCAGTTGTGCCGCCACCACACCGAGCGACACGCTCATGATATAGTAGAGCTGCGTTAAGTACTGTGTCATGACGCCACTGATCGAGTGTGCGCTGGTACAGTCCTTGGGCCTTCTCCCGAAATGCTATTGGACACACGATTAGCGCATTGCTGAGTAATTAGGTACCGGAAGTTGTACCTGACTGAGCACGCTGACTACCACCTAGCGAAGGCACAAAGACAGGGGACTCCGCGAGATCGTTCGCCACACGACCGATGAGAAGCATTCGCTCGATGCCATGGCCTAGCTGCCGTTGTTAGGAGGTAGATCACCCTGAGGGAGCGCGGCAGACCTGGAATCGCAGTGGCATCACTGAAAGCATCAATCATCGCCCCCAATATAACTGTATATAGTTGATCTGCCTCGGGCTCATATAACCGTTTCATCGTATTGACCAATTCTCTGGCAAGTCCGTTGAACGCTTGCTCCATCGCAAAAATGGGGTTATTTACCTGGTCTCTTGATCAGCACCGTTCAGATAATCCAATCCTGTCCGTATCTCTCTAACTGAATCCTCCACAACAATCAATATGCGAGCCACTGGAGCTGACCGCCCTGCGACTTGATGCTTCAGAGCAACTCTATACCGTTCATGGAAAGAATCCGCGGGAAACTCCGAGGCATCGTGCGTATACAAAGAGGCTTGCGAGCTCTCGTTATTACGGTCTATTATATGCTCAATGAGTCGAACTAGACCAAGCTGTAACTGCAAACACACCTGAGTCTTCCAAAGCCCGCTGTAACTGTTTTCGAAACAATGACGCAGATGAAGCTAATGATTTCGACCATATCGAGGACGCATGTGCACAACAAACGCCGTCTAACATTGACCGTAATCGTCGCCTTTCGGTCTCCTCCAGCACTTCATCCGCTTCAAGCCACATTCTCAGTGCACGTCGTAGTGCCCACAATTGCCTGACGCTGTCAAGTTCTGTAACCCAGCGGCTCAAAGCCTCGTTCACGGCGCCCAGTGTCCTCTGGAACCATGCATCAATCTTGTCCGCGAGTTCGCCGCCTGTGACAACAGTGGTCGGTGAATGTAAGTCGATATAAGGTCTGTATCTCCGGAGATTCTGTGGTAAAAGCTGAGATTGGGTGGGAGAAGGAAGTGTTGATAGAAGTTTTGGGGTGTTTAAACGTAACTCTTCAGGTATTCGATCACAATATGGACTCGACGAGTCAGCCTGCACGTAATCAAGGACCTGTCGGACAAGTGACGGGTGTTGATCGGGTCCATCAGCGAATACACCTCTCGCACAGCCAACAGTCATCGACATAAGTGCGAATGCGCGTTCGATGGCTTGGCGAATCTCTCTAAAGATCTTCTTCCTTGATTTCTGCGGGGAAATGCCATTCGGGATGAGCTTGTCCGAATTGCCGTGGCCTGGTTGACGTGACGACGGAAAGCTGGCTTTATGGGCCGTGGATGCCAGCATTGCTTGGGCCGCTTTCGAGCGCTGTGTGAGCAGAACTGAGATAGTTTCTGTCAAAGGTTTTGAGTCAAGGAGGTGTAGCGCTAAGACGACCGAGCACACGGCCTACACAACCTCTTTAGGCCTTGCGTATTGATGAAGATTATGTGACGCACCTCAATCGTTAAATTGCATTCCCTTAGCGAAAGAGCGGCCCTATGTCCGATCTGTGAACGGAAATGTGCTATAGTTTCCCATTGCCGCTTGATCAGGGGAAACTGCTCCTACTCATCGGTCAGCATGGAACAGAAAATAGTGTATGAACTTCTCCAACCATGACATCGGTGTCTGGCCAGCCTTCTTCTTCCATGTCGTCGGTAGACAACCCCCGATACGCCACCCGGGCAAGGAGAAAGAGCCAAGTAGCTTGGAAGTACTTTTTGGACTCGATCAACCGCCACAGGTGCTCTGGGGAGTCCAGTAGCAGCTTGACATGAGCTGCCAATGACTGGAGCGAGTCAACTCGAACATCTAAGCGTATTAGCAACGCAGGGCGCGCATGCAAACGGTGAAACCGTACCATCTCCCCCCGCGGGAAGGTTGAGACTCGCTTGTCGGAGGATATTTGGATTTGATACTACTTCTTTCATTTCTACGAGTGAGCGTTGAACACGTCTGGATGATTCCGCGATCGCGATGATGGATGCCGATGCCTGTAGCAAGTCGCGGTATCTTTCCCTATTCTTTCAAGGCGAACTATGAGAATCGAAGTTGAATTTGGCGAGACTGTAGCATCACGGACCCTACCATGAGCCGAAGCTCGGACTGCTTTGCATTGGCATCGGCTCTGGGAATCTGACTTGAATGGACGGTTGAATCATTGCCTTAAGGTACGTACTTCAATTTCTCTTGTATCGTTCTCACTTCCGCCACGGTGTGTCTAACAAACAGTTCATCTGGTGTCACAGCCGGTTCGGAATGGTCAACATCCTCCGAGACCGAGAAGCTTTGGGGTGGCCAAGTGGGCCCAGTCTTGCGCTGCGCCCTCGCTGCGGACAGCACAGTTGAGGAGGACGCAACATTGGCACTGGGCGAGCTGGTAGTGCTCTGAAGCGCGACTGAGGATGTTGAAGGCCGTGGAGACATCGCAAGAAAGGTTACATACGACACCACGTTCTCCAGCAGTCGACGTTGGCTTAGGGTTAAGGTTATCCGACGTCGCGACGATTCGCACATTATATCGAAAGTATAAGTACCGTATACTGGACCATCGATAATTCAATCCTCAACACATCATGCTTATACCTTTTGAATAGACCCGTTCTCGCTACTTTCTTGCGGATTCGCCGCATCAGAGGACGAGGAAGCAGGCACGACGGGTTGAGCAGCTTGATGTGAGTTTGCGAGTCGTTGATCAAGCGCTTTCAAGGCCATTGCCCTACAGCACACCAGTTACGTCCTGCCATCCTCTAACGGCTGGCGGGGGAGACTGACCTTCTTCGCTCCGCTTCTGCCCTGGCACCGCCCGGAAGCTGGGCATATGCACCAGCTTCAACGTCCAAGGTGGCGCCCGGGATTAGATGGAAGCGGTTGGCAAGATGGTGGGCTGTATTAGAGAGGACAGAGATCGGGGCACTGCGACATATTAGCGATAAGTTCACGATCTTCGATACAAGACCCACTGGACGAAGGGCGGAAACCATTGGATGAACGCAAAGGTCTCGCTTCGATCACCATAAACAGGCCCTCCGTCTACGGTGTCCCCCGTGTTCTTCTTGTAGAACCGGAGGTAAATCCAGGATACAAGCCTGAGTTGAGGGTGAACAGAGGTTCATCCAGGCACGACGATTTGACTCACCACGCGAATTGTATGATGATGAATGGACATTGAAAGCCCACTAAACCCATAACTGTTGAGAACGTAAGATAGGCCATGGGAAGTGCCTGACAAGCATCAAGGACTGCAAAACGATCATATTGGCGACAATACCTTGACCCGCGCTTTGAGGATGCCAAACACCTGAACCTGATGCTCAGGAATGAGTTGCGTGAATGCCACAAGTATTCCGGTTTGGAGCGCCATTTGACCATGATATTCCATCCCGAACCCATGAGTAGGTCAGCGCGGCAATCTTGATGATTATGCGAGGTTAGGCTCACAAAAATGTGGGGCTCCGAAGGACAATATATTCGATCCAGTTGAATGCAAGGGCAATCACATTCGATATGGCAAGTGTGACGACGATAAATTTGGCGGTTTCAATTGCTCCCCACAATCTCTCTAAGTATCGCAGAGAAGGTGGTATGACGAGTATCGTTACTAGCAGCTACGGTTGTTTGCGATGAGCTCGCGGGACAGCAGGAGTCAATGTCTTGCATACCTCTATGACGGTTGTTTCCACTAGGCCAGATGTCACGAGGGTCCATGGATAGAAAAGACTTTGACCAGGTATCAGGGTGAGGTAAGGAGTGGTCCCACCGCGACCGTAGCGAATCCAGAAGTACAGCAGTGATAAAAACACAGTCCCAGCAGTCCAGGCACGCGTGACGGGCGGCGTGGAGACAATGTAGTGGACAGGAGAAGACAGAACAACCATCTCTTCAGTTGTAAATGCCTGGTAGTATTACCTTGCGTGAAGCTCCAGAGGAGCTCGAGTTGGACGCGCGCACTCAGACAGCGACGCTCGGTGCAATGAATGATACACGTGACTACCCCCGCCTTGCTTCCCGACTTTGCATGTCCTCCGCATGTCCGACTATGACTTCCGCCCCGGGGGGTCGTTGAAGTTGAAGGGTGGTGTCACTGAGGGGGGTATTGTGAAGAAGTGTGTCCTCGATCCTCATGACGAATGAGCACCGCTGACGATATCCTAGAAAGAAGAAAGGGAAGTCCCATTCCAAAGTCGAGAAAGAACGCGAACGGGAAAGAGCGGAAGATACGCTGCGCAAAGAGGAGGAACGGAGTCGTTCAGGAACTCCCTCAGGCAGCAACAAGGACCTTCCAGCGGTTTCCGGTAGCAATGAGAAGAAAACCGAAGCCGAGAAACGATTCGAAGCTATCCAGCGCCAACGGGTGAGTGGGATTCACGTATGAACCATTGAGTGAGGCTCATACAGCTTTAAGATGGCTACTCGTGTGGCTAAGCTCGCCAACAAAACTCACAAGGACCGAGTTAACGAGTTCAACGCCAAACTAGAGGCCCTGAGCGAGCACCATGACATCCCCAAAGTAATCCCATCCTCTCGGATTCTCGCCACCTCACTCACCACTCTCGCAGGTTGGGCCAGGATAACACCGAGCGGGTGTTCTCGAATCAGCTTGTTGTTGCGTGGGTGGCGGCATTTGCTTGCAGGGTACAGTACACTACTTCCAGGCGGTCCTTGGTCCTCGTGTTCGTCGCCTTGGGGCTGTCATGTATTTTGCGAATGCTCCTTGTATGATAGCTTGGAAAACGTGCGAATCATTCGTGTAATCTCCAATCTCGGGAGTTCAAATAGACATGACGAAGTCCAATCAGAGTGCTTCTTTGCTCCTACCCTCAACAAGGCTCGCTTGCTGGCGCTGCGATGAAAGCGCCTGTAGCCCCGACAGTCCTGAAACCAGACAAGAAAGGCCATGTTTGTCCGCCGTCCAACGCCACGCATCCGTCGGGTCGCTGGGAAACCTTATTCGTATACGCATTCATATGCAAGTTTACACCCTTGAAGGCGAAGGTTGAGGGTTTGGAATCACCTCAGGAGTACGCCGGCCCTCTTTTATCCGACTTCATGGTCCAAGGCTGAAGGGGCGTCGCGTTCATTGTCGTCAGCTTCGAGGATGCGCTGCTGTCGCCTGAAGCCACCAATGTCATGACTCAGATTCTTTCGCGTTTTGTCACCAACCTGCGTCCGCAGACGCGTAATTTGAGGTGAGCTCGTGTCCTAGCACGGTTCCATACTGATCATCATATTTACGGTCATCGTCAATCATTACAGCACGGATCAGATCTCCAGCACGGTGGCCGCCGTACTGGGCGAATATTTCAAAACCTCGGAGAGGACTGTTTTCTGGGACGAGAGCTTGCATGCCAATGTGGACCCCTTCTTGAACTTACCCGGGGGATTCTTCTCTGCGGACTGGGATCTAAAGGTTCGTTTGTACATTATTCATGCCCTACAATAACTTACGTGCTGCAGCTCAAGATCCTGCGACAGCTAGTTGAGCTTCAGTTAACTCACGGCACAGAAATCAAGGGCATCATCGATAGCGCGTGGGGCGTCGTCCACAACAAGCACAAAAGAAAGGAACCGTCGTCAGCGCCACCCCTACCCGACCCCAGCGACCCTCACTCACGGGAAAACCTGCAACTGCTGCCCGTAGGCCAGGACATCACGCGTAAACGATATTGGATTGCGGACGGTACGTGTTGTCCGTTGTTAATAATCCGCCATGTGCTCCCACCACCGGGTCATTTCTGTCTCTTTGGGGGTCCGCCGCACCAACCTCATGTCCACGCCACGCACTTACCGCTCCAAACCCGCAGATTCTCCACGTGTATGGGCATCAACGAATCCGTGGAAGATCACGGCGGGGTTTGAGGTCGTATCATCCAGCCGAGAAGAATACATGGCTGCGATTGAGAAGTTGAAACAAATGGCGCCTCAGAGTGTGAAGAAGCGCCTCGAAGTTGCACACGCAGCTCTGGTTCTTGCTCTCGAAGAGCGGGTTGAAAAGATCGACGCAGAGCTGGCGGTGAGTGTGCGGCGGTTCCGTGCTTCTTCTCGCCCAGATACATGAGACATGCGTTCGGCATGATATTGTTGGGCCGTATTCCATTTTTATGACTGTTGCTAACGATTCCTCTGGTAGCGCGTGGCACGTGTCCGGAAGAAAATTCAGCAACGTCAAATCCTCATGGCTCAAGCGGAGATTCGTGAAACAAGGACACGTCGACAGACACGTCGACCTGACTACGTTTACCAGCATGAAGACCCTGACAGTGACGTGTGTGATGGTTCATTTCTTCCGTCCCTTTTCTGGAATAAAGATTGCAGGACGATATGGAGGAAGACTACCAGTACAAAGAAGAACACGACGACGACGATTATGATTCAGTCGTCGAAGATGGAGGACCTAGTAATGGTCGTCGCAATGGGAACGGAAGGCGCCGCTCTACCCGGACCGTCACAAATGGCTATCGCCAAGATGTCGATGATTGGTCTGACTGGCGCGGAGAGAGACGCTCGGCACGACTAGGCGCTCCTCCTGAAACACGGGGCGAGGGCCCTGCACCAAAACGTGCACGAACCCATGACAGTAGCGCCAGCGATGGCGGTTCGGCCGTATCTGTGGCTGCAGAAACCCGAAACCAGCGACAGGGTGCGGCGGTGCTCAAACCGACGGAGACTGCTGTGGATCAGGTGGGAACAAAGAAAAAAAGCAAATACTGGTTTTACGCTGTTGAGCCAGTTCCTGGAGCCACTATCGACCAGTCGGAGCCAGGACCTCCGACTTCATCGAACGACGCCGATTCCTCGAGCGGATACGGCGAGGGCGGGAATGGACACGTGAAGCAAAGCCCGCAAGATAGCAGCATTTCACTATCCTTAGATATGGATGGATCATGATTCGGGTTAGGTATCGGCACATATCTTACAAACATCGTATTCGGCAGTTCTTTACATTCGAGAGCGACCTACAGGGTATACCACATACATCATCGCATATACTATCCATACATTGACCATAACTTAATCTACCGTTTGACTGTCCGGTGTGTCATTGATGGTAGAGCAATCTATGGGATCAATTGCAGCTGCAGCTTATATATATGCTAGAAATACCCAAGGTGCCGGTGTCAGCTGCCTTGCTGTACCAACTATTGCCAGAACCTTATTCGTAAATATAGTGGCGTATGTCATTCGACTCATGGTAGGTAGATAGGTCATGGTGGAACAACGGGCGCGGCAATAAAATGCAGGACGGAACTGTCGATGTCGAGTTTCATCGGCGTCAGCGCTGATTGGAGGATGCAGCTTGAGTCGATTAGAGAAAGACGCGGCAACGCCACCGAGGTTTGCGCCGTCACCGATGCTGGCGAGAGCGGCCACCGATGCTCTGAGCAAGTCCCGGCCAGTCTTCAGGTTCAAGGGCTGCCTCCATGCACCACCTCCGCCATCAGCGCGCACCCTATCCGCCGCGGCCGCTCCACCCACCAACGACGATCTTGCGCTCGTAACGCTGTTCGACCAGCCTCCTCCGCTGCCTCGCCTCTCTTCCCGCGCTCACACGGGCATATTCGGTCACTCCGTCCTGCAATCGCCAGCGGGCTTCCATGCTCTTGCGGACGCGACCCTCCATAGAGCACGGCTACTCACGGACCGCATCCTTCGTGCCCGAGAGTCCAGAGATGAACTCCTCAAAGTTGTCAAGAACCTGGACCGCCTCAGCGACCTGCTGTGCGGGGTCATTGACCTCGCAGAGCTTGTCCGTAACGCGCATCCGGATGCGCTGTGGATAAACACCGCCAATGACGTGTATGAGAGGTTATGCGAGTTCATGAACGTGCTCAATACGGACGTCGGCCTCTACGAAGTATGTCGCTGCGCCGACTCTTGATCCGTACGCTCATCGGAAGCAGGTCTTGAAAGCCACTCTAAACGACGCCTCGATCGTTTCGACACTTAGTGAAGAAGCTCGGCAAACCGCCCTCATATTCTGGCGCGACTTTGAAAAGTCTGGCATAAATCTGCCCCCAGAACAACGAAATCGTTTCGTCTCTCTGTCCTCAGAAATCTTGGTACTTGGCCGACACTTCCTCAACGAAACCACCTCGGCCAAGCCTCCGGCGAGGATCGAAAGGTCGGAGTTGGAAGGCTTGAAGGACAAGGGCATGGGCGTACGCCTTCAACTACAAGCACAATTCACCAGGCGCGAACTACTCGTCTATCCGGGGTCCCTGCAAGCGCAGATGATCATGCGCTCCGCTCCCTCAGAAGAGGCTCGGAGAAAGGTTTATATCGCCAGTAACTCCAGCTCCCCGGAACAGATTGAAATACTTGAACGACTTCTCAGGGCGCGCGCGGAGCTTGCACAGCTGGTTGGGAAGGACAGTTTCGCGCATATGGCTCTGACGGACAAGATGGCTAAGTGTCCAGGTGAGCTGCTCAATGCGGGCGTGTGTTCCGGGGGTTTATGTTCGTTTCCTCGCAGAGAACGTGCATCATTTCTTGAGCGCGCTGATGGATTACACGAAACCGTACGCAAGGCGTGCTCTCCGGATGCTGAGCCACAGAAAGCAAGCGCATCATGGGACAGGACCGGAGCCGATCATCCAGGCTTGGGACAGAGATTACTATTGCCCTCCCGAACCGCCGGCGCCCCCAATTCCGCTGCCGCCGCTTACTCTGGGAACCGTATTCATGGGACTTTCTCGTCTATTCAAACACATCTATGGAATAACCTTCCGACCCGCTGATGTCGCATCGGGCGAAGTCTGGCATACGGATGTCCGTAAACTAGAGGTACTGGACGAGGAATGCGGTGTGATAGGTTGGATATATGCAGACCTCTTCGCTCGGAGGGGAAAGGCCAGTGGGGCTGCTCATTACACCGTTCGTTGCTCACGGCGCGTGGACCATGACGACCTCGCTGGTGATTATCGCGTCAGTAGTCATGCTGGCCCCGGCGAGGATCTGCTCGGCAAGGTCTCCGACGATTTCGAAGCAGCGCACCGACGGCAAATACGCGGCCACGAGGGTATATACCAACTTCCGGTCGTTGTGCTCTTATGCGAGTTCCCTCGGCCTTCGATAACTCGTGGACCGACCGTTCTCGAATGGCACGAGGTTTTAACTCTGTTCCACGAGATGGGCCACGCTATGCACTGTGAGTCACGTCCTTTTGCCGTTTCGTTTCTTCTGTGTTCTCATGTCATCTATCTCAGCTATGATAGGACGCACGGAGTACCAGAACGTCTCAGGGACGCGATGTGCAACAGATTTTGTTGAGCTTCCGTCCATTCTCATGGAACATTTCCTCAATTCTTCGGCCGTTCTGGGTCTCTTCGACAAGAATGACGGCGTTCTAACCGCGCAAGTTGGTAACCACCATGAAGACCCCTGCCGTTCCATCGACACGCATACTCAAATGATGCTTGCCGCTCTCGATCAGATCTATCATTCATCGGCCGTCCTGAATCCAAATTTCGATTCTACCGCAGCCTTGGCGAGATTATACGATGACCAGGGATTGATCCCTTACGTACCAGGAACCTCATGGCAAACTCAGTTCGGCCACCTTTTCGGCTACGGTGCGACGTATTACTCATACCTGTTCGACCGAGCCATCGCCTCGCGCGTTTGGCGCGAGTTATTCGCCTCCGATCCTCTCAACAGGAACGTCGGCGAAAGGTACAAGCAAGAAGTTCTGCGACAGGGGGGTGCAAAAGATCCCTGGATCATGGTCGGAAAATTGCTGCACGCGCCGGAACTGGCCGATGGTGATGCGGAGGCTATGAGGAAGGTCGGGATGTGGAGAATTGAGGATGACGTTTCTGTCCCGGGTCGGCATTGAAATACTGCCGTATTCCCTCAGTTATATGGCAGGCAGTGACTTCTGTGGATGTACTTTCCGGCTTAGTAGTGCATACGAGAGAAAGGAGGGCATCGAGCGGTTGCGAAGGCCGGAACAGATAGCGAGATGCAAGCTCATGCACGAGTCCTACACGTGGTAAACACTGCCCGCAAAACGGAACCGTTCCGGACGCAACGATGTTCATCTCCGTCTCGCCGCCGGCCCTTGCTGATACGTAGAGTTATCGGGACTTTCTGGCACGAAGGAGTGTCATGCAATCTGTCACGTGATGAAAAAGTAATTGAAGAGCTCGGTTCAACAAGATGCAACTCCAGATGAAGGCTTCAACGTTTCAACTTCACAGCTGCAATAGGTGCGGGTGACGGGAACTTCCGGTGTGGAACGCTCCTTTGTGGCCTTTTGTGACACACGCGTACGGCGGGTGACGGCACGCCGATACCTAATTACAGGCACCGAAGTTATCCGACTGGAGAACTCAATGCCAGTCTTCCGGACTTGCTTCCGACCCTGCACGCCTAAACATCGAACGATACATGTTTCGGTGGCTGAAGTTGGCGCAGCAACCAACGTGCTCATCCAGGGAATCGTGGTCGCAAATGTACCCACCCTCGGCATGATCTGAGCACATGCAATATGAAGATGCATAGGCGGCTGCTCATCACTGAGCCTGCCGCTGCACAGGCAATGTCATCGGCGGGCACCATTCACGGGAAGGCCATCTGCGGTTTCACGGGCTGATCACATATGGTCAATCCATACGTCTTCGGTGAGCACTATCATTGGGGAAGACGAACACGAGTCCTGAATGTCCTGCAGGTGTCTTCATGTTCTTCGGTTGCTGGACGAGTCCAGATCGAAAGCCGCCAATCCGCCATGATGGAAAAAATGCATGATGGACTAGAGATTTTCCATCGCGACCGATTTACCTACAGGCTGTTGGAACGAAGGTCGTTGGCTCTCTTCCTCTCCTTCGGGACGCCTCCTCCGAAACTCGGCAATGGTCCCATCTCGCACTTTATCACTTTCCCTTCGTGCGATGCAACATAATGTGGAGTGCGTTTTGGGTTGTATTTCACAGCGACCTTCCCGAGCGAATAAAAGGGCACCCCGAACTCCTTGAAGATCGCAACTTGCTCCCGCTCGATCGCGATCACCTTCAACATGAGTCTTGCTGTAACTGCCGGGTTCCCCTTCACCCTAACTTCTCTGTCGAAGTCTCCGACAACATTAATCACAAAACCTCGTACCTGGTTTAGCGCTGCTGGTTTGTGTGTTCAGCTTGACTGGTGCTGATCCGATTCGTAAATTGACGATCTGTCGTTAGCCCGATCGTCGATTTTGGCGTTTTTGGAACAAGCAATCGCCGTTGGATACCTCGAAATAGAGGACGCCCAAGGCATACACCAATTCGGTCAATATACGGACCAATGCAATGTCGTTCATATTCGCGTTATCAACGACAATTTCTGGAGCGCCCTCTTTCTGTGGGTTTTCCCCCGTTCTTGAGTGCTAGCTATATAAATCTCGATGTTGTCCCACTCTATCTCGATAGATCCGGTGATCTAGGATGTAGGTTCTCTGTGATCCCATTTATCCCACGCTGGCGTTGACATTCTCGTAGTCAGTGAAGCCTTCATGATAGGCGACATACGGGTGGATAATCTCAAGGGAGTGTTTGATGTACGTTTCACTGTTTCGTAGCGCCAACCAAGGGGTTGATTGATGGCATAGCTCTGGCTTGACAATCCTAGGATGGGCGGGATGTCCTCGTTATTCAATCGCCTATCAGCCAGAATCTCGGGCATATCAAATGCTCTATTTGGCCAATCTGTCACGCGCGCCAGATTGAATGCTATGGCGAGCTACGATCAATCGAACGAACTATTCAAGGTGAGGATGAATACACAACCAAACAGCTCTCTGGCTCATCACCCTCCCGCAGACATTCCTCAGTCGAGAGATGATGTACTCAACCGCTCTATGGGGAGAGGAGGAGGGCGGCGTTCGCGGAGACATTATCTCCGGTCCTACGCCGGACGATTTGGAGCGGGCACAGTTGCGCAAGCTGCGGCATGTCCTGAAAGCTGCTCGTATCAAACCAGGTTATCGTATCTTAGAGTTCGGCTCTGGATGGGGAGGCTTCGCTATCGAAGTACGGTATATTACCATGACGCCGCTTCCTTTGTTAATTCCAATGCCCCAGGCTGCTCGGTCCTATGGTGCTCAAGTTGACACTCTTACCTTGTCCATCGAACAGAAGAAACTCGCCGAGGAACGCATCAAGGAGGCAGGTTTAGATGGACACATCCGTGTGCATCTCATGGACTACAGACAACTGCCTCCGGAATTCGAGAAGGCGTTTGATGCCTTCGTTAGCATCGAAATGCTTGAGGTGAGTACCTGCAATTGAGGTGAGTACGGTTATTCAATATCAAATGCGTAGCATGTCGGCACAAAGGTACATCCAGCCCTCCGTGATGTCAGAAATGAAATTTTTGATAATGCCGTTTTTCAGTATTATGAAACGTACTTCAAGATGGTTGACTGGGCACTCAAAGATGACGGTTCGACCGCCGTTGTGACTTCGTCAACCTTCCCGGAGTGCCGCTTCTCCGCATATCAGTGCGTGTAGCGTGGAGCTCTCATCGCGAAACTATATTAGTGGATTGAAACCACTCTGCCGCAGACCGGACGACTTTATGCGCCGTTACATGTGGCCCAACAGCAATCTACCGAGTGCAACGGCCCTTGTCAATGCTGCACATTCCGCTTCGGAAGGTCGCTTCCTTCTCGAGGGTATAGAAAATCATGCTGCGCGTACGTATAACGAATCATCGCCGAAGCATTTGTTTCACCTCAGTTGTTTCAGACTACCCGCGGACGCTCAGAACATGGGGACGACGGGCAGCGAAGAATCTCACGCCTGCAGCCCTCGGTCTTTCACCGACGACATCAAAGCAATACATCGCGTCGTTGCCGAGGACGCAGGCACATTATGAAAACAAGTACGACTTCGACGCACTAAAGCGGAAGTGGGAATACCTCTTCTCATACGCGGCTGCCGGATTTGCCAAAGGATATATCACATGCCACATGCTGACCTTCACGAAAAACGTTCATCCCGTCGCTTGCGATTGAGTCGCTTGTGCATACATGCATGACTACCTTTTATAATTGTATCATTTCCTGTAGTTCAAACTACGATCAAGCTTGTCATGGTTTCGAGGGACGTTGCATTACAACCGGATTGCGTGGGGATCACTGCGCACCCACTGTGAGAGTAGCATACATAATTTCCAGATTAATCCGGATCCACTAAATGCAGAAAAGTGACGCTTAAGTAATGCAACATCGATGCAAACCGCCATATCGTTCTCTGCTTTCCATACATATTTCTTGAGCGGAAACATTCCACTTATATATGTCTGCTACAAGCTGCGGACTTTCTTGATGCTACATGTTGCCGTTGCCCCAAGGCCTCGCTACGGTGCTTCGCCTTTCCGAAGTAATCATTAATACTTAAAGGTTCGTGTTGGAAACACACCTTCATAGAGATGCAGTATTCGACTGGAGGAGTGCGTGAATTGGCAACTTAAAGCAGCTCGACGTGTAGTATTGAATAAATACAATGAGCACTACACACACCCAGTAGATAGCACGAAAAGCAGAAAATAATATACGAATAGATTACTGAGAACCATGGAGTGGTATACATACAGTGGATGACAGCAATGACAGCGATACATCGAGTAACGGCAACAGCAACGATAGCATAATGCAAGGGGAATTAAGATGAATGAGCACGGAGAGATAGCATGAATGAAGTATAATTTGAGTAAAATGGGGAAAGTGGCGTTGTGGGATCACATGAACTGGACGGCACGCTCGCCTGGGATTCCAAGTGAAAGATCATCGGCGTCCGGGCTAGTTGGATTCAACATGGTCCCAAAGTCGATATCGTGCGATGCGAAGTCGCAACCCGCCGCGTCAATAGGAATTGTGTCCGCTGAAACAGATGAGGGGGCCTCCATGGCCTCAAGGTCGGTCAAAGGGAGGCAAGCTGCGGATGTGCCGGAATCTGGTTCGGCGAGAAGGGCAAGGAAACTTTGGTTTTGCTCGCGGACGGGTCCAGATGAGAGACAGGAGGCGATGGAGAGCACCTGTTCCGAGGATGGAGACAAATCGAGAAGATTCGAATACGTTGCGTTCTGGTGCGAAGAGGGGTAAGACAACCGGGACACGTCGACAGAAAAGTCCTTATAATTCGGCAACGGGTCGAAATTGAACGCATCCTGGTTGCCTGACAGGGTTGAATAGTCGTTATAGCCGGCGCCGAATAAGGACTGGGATGGGTCGAAGATTGCGGGATTCGCGTTGTGAAAGAATTCACCGTCCGGCAGCTCCAAGTGAGAAAGGGGAGCAAGGAGCGACACGAGAGGGGGTGACGGGTGAGAAGAGCCATTTGAAGGCAGCCATCCTACGTCTACATTGTGGTCTGCACCGTCCATCGGGGTGGTAATTTCGGGTACCACATGTATGTTCGAGAACTTCGAGGTAAAGAAACCGCCGAAGAGATCGTAGGAAGGATCCTCGTTATGGACATCCGCACTATGTGCAGGGAATGGGTCCGACACGACTTGCAATCGGGAAGTTTTTGGGGCGCCCCGGGGTCGCTTAGGGAGACCTTCCGAGGCGGATGTAGAGAGTCGACGCTTTCTGCGCATTTGCGTAGCGGGGACATCCTCAGCTGTGACCTTCGGGCTCGCCAATGGAGAAGGTAACTGCAGAGGATGAGCAGGGTCTGCTGTCACATCGACGGATCTGACGTATTGAATTAAGTAATGAGGTCTCATGCAGATTCGTTGCAAAGCATACCTGTGGCGTTTTGCGGGCGGGCCAGACGGTGGAGACAAGCGCCGACGCTTCTGTCCGCATTGAGAGATGTCCTCCGACTCTGTCGTAGACTGGTCCGCGGGAGAAGATGAGGGTGGCGATGGATACGAAGCCGCAGGATTTTCGGGCAAAATTCCTGAGGACAATGTGCATATTGAGTTCTTGCCCTTTCGCCGGCGTCTGGAAGTTCTGTGTCCAACTTTGTCGACCGACTGAACAACAGGCTGGAGTCTCTTCACCAATTCACTCGCTCTGTACTTGCCCGAGTATAACTCAAGGGCCCGGCTACGAAGCTGTACGAATACCATTGCCAATTCTTGAGGTAGGGGTTTATGAGGTTGTTCTAAATCGTCAACGTAAGCTCGGCGAGCGGCATCGATCATATCACTTTTGCAGTTGTTGAAATAGGTGGCGCAGATGTTGGTCCAACCCATGCGCCGCCGCGCTCTGGAAAACCAATCTGATATGACCTCGACTGTGACTCCGCTTTTGCGAGCGAGACGGATCTTCTCTGCTGTAGAAGGGTAGGGATTGTGGATATTGGCGATAAGCCATTGATAAGCAGGTTCGACGTAGGACATTGTCGCGCAGATTTCAGGTTCCTGATGCTGGAATGAGTTCAACCCAGCCGTAGCGTTGGATGGAGCTTACGAAGTCCGATGACGATTCATCCTTATCGTTGGGTATGATGTCCGTGCTGTTCAATATGTGCTCCACGGTATCCAGAAATGAGGATTGGAAAGATGATGATGAGGAGTTGAGTTTAAGGAAATGTTCGACGAGTATTGACACCCGAGATGTGACACTATTCGCGATGGACCTCATTTGTTCGTCGAGCGAGTTGCTTTCGACGGCTCGCTCAACGTCGACCGAGAGCGCATCCCATGTAACGTGGAAGTCAAGTAAGGAGGTCCCGCCGCTTGTGACCGCGTTGAGGAGCTGCTGCTCAGCGGAAAGTAGCCTTTCTCGTATGTCGCTGGCCATTGGAAAGGAATGAGTTGATCAGAGGGGATTGCTTGCGGCGTGGGATCACCGTCGCCTATTGTAGACGGGGGACAATGGCACGGCATCGTACTGCCGCCATTGTGTTACGTAATACTTCGCCGTGCAAGGGATCGCTGCAGGTGCACATCGTCTTCGGCCTCACCTATCGCTATGGCCCAGTCTACCCTCGAGAGGATTGCGAAGCTGGCTCGGAATCTTTGCAAGCGAGCAGAGTCCTCTATATCTCATCCTCTGCCCACCCAATCCCATCCTACCTTGATTATATCTCTCCCGGAACCTCCAGATCTCAAAGACGAGTTCATAGAACTTGGCTGCAATGCGTCAGCTGCGGCCAAAGTATCTGAACTGCTGCGAAATTCCGGCCATCAATTGAAGCGTATCACGGAGGCGAAGAGCCAAAGGGCTTTGGAAGCTTTGCCTCAGGAGCATCTGCAGGCAAAACTGGTCGCGGTCGTGACATCGCGCTATCTTGCCATCCTGGATGGTTGGGTTACGGAACTCAAGGATCGTTTGCGTGCACGTCTTCTGGCGATCTCGCGACAAATATCCAAACGACATTTCATCTCGCATGACCCCGACGGCCGTCTCCGTCGAACTCGTAAAAACAAGCGAACTACATTCAACCATGTGCGCACTACTCTCCCGTATGCATATGCATTCTCTCACAACCCAGCCTTCCTGCACTAGGCATACGTTGCCCTTCTTGAGCATTTCTTCAGCGAACATCCCTATCCAACCACTCATGACAAAACATGGCTTGCGCAACGAACGGGTATGACCACCAAACAGATAAGCGTTTGGGTGGGTACCAAAGTGTCGTATTTACGCCTCGATACCAATGCTGACTCTCATGGCAGTATCAAAACCGGCGCAATCGATCCCCGAAGGACTCCGATTATAAGGGGCGACGCGTTATCGTACGCAAGAAGGTTACACTTGAAGATGTGAAGAAGGAAGCGCCTGAAATTATAAAACCAACTGCCGGGGAAATGCGTGATGAGCACGCTGAATTTCATGAAGTGCACTCTTCGGAGGAAGACTACGTTAGTTCTTTCAAAACTCGACCTTTATGAGGTCATTGTCTTGACACATGTTCCCTAGCCGGAGCCCGATATGATGACGCCGCAGATATCCATCACCGCGCCAAATCCATTCCACTACGCTGCGCCCAATTACGCATTCCCCACACGATATCCACCCGCATTCGAGGATGGACATGTCAAGGATGCGCGCGGAAGTTTTCCTAAGCCAACCTGGGCTCGTTGTCCATGTTCATCCACGCCTTCTATACCGGCACTCGATGTGGACGAACTCAATATCCTGTTCGCCCATTTGCGTACCTATCCGAAGCCCTGCGAGCTCACGCGCATGCGCAAGAAGAATTTGCCATGCGTGTCGGACATCAGCAAGAATGTTAAAGGTACATCGTCAAGGTTAAGAACAGACCATGCGGCCGCCAGAATCGCTATCACAACCATCGTACAAAAAGCCCCGCTGGCAGCATTCATACCGCAGAAGTTGGTGCCGTTGGTGCTTATGGCACAGTCGCGGAAGCGGCGTGCAAATCAAGATCAACCCAGTGACCAGTCTTGGGTTCGTCCTATTGCCCCGCTACCGAAACGTGGCAGCTCCGAGTTCCTGCGGATAGGTGCTTCAAGGGACTCAGAGGGGTCGCCGGTGGATCCAGCAAACCCTGCGCCTAGATATGGTCTCCCGCTTTCACCACAGTCATCTCCACGCACGGTAGCAACTTCCCCTGCCCGCCCCACGGCACCGCTTCCTCGACGAAAGCGAGTTGCTCTCAGTTCACCAACCGCAGCCGACGGCCCTCATCATCAACATCCCGCTTCCTTCGGCACTTCAACTTGTTCCATTGATTCTTCGGAGGCAGCTCCCAGGAAACGTATGCGCACGACCGCGGCATATCAGGCCCTCACCGAACCGTTCAGCTATCATGCTCGAAGCTCGTCGTCACCGTCACTCTACTTATCCGACGGCACGAACACCTCAGATGAATCACTCTTGGCTACACCACCGTCACCTGTATCGTACCCTGTCCCTCCGCTGTCCCCAGTACTCCACCTCGAGTCAGATCTACACGACGTGCTCGTCGTGTCAGAGACAGGATGCGCGCCATTTGGCGACATGTACGGAATGCACGGCATTCTTCCCCTTGCTCTCCTATCAAGCGTGGCTGCTGAATCGCCAAAGGTCACATCCCCTTCATGGTCATCCCTGAATTCACAGCTGTGTACCCACTCGATGTCTTCCTTGTCATGAGTCTCCGTGTCCTTCGGTACCAATGTCGCTCGCTTCCCGGGCCGTCGTCCGTTCCACATATTCATATTGATATTTTCGTATATATGTTTTCCATCCGTTCAAGAACCACCAGCTGCTGTCTTGCTATAGTTTTGCTCTCGTGTTACTGTTCTTTGTAATCCTTGTGTATCGATACTCGATGTTTCGTCAGTCAGGCTGTATCGTTGGACTACATATCATGAGCTACAACTGGACATGATCGCGTCGTTTCAAGTGAATACTTCGATTGCAAATGCATACTGTCAAGGATTGCCCATCACTTCCAACATCAATGGCTGCCAAGAAGGACCATTGTGCTTCACACCAGCTTCATCGCCTGTGTATTCGTTCAGCATCGATTGAAAGATCGTTAAGGGAAAAGAATACCATGCCCATCAAACTACCGAGACCGCCGCTATTACCAGCGCCACTCACGGAGCTGAATTTGGATTGGACCATGAGCTTCATAACGGTCATGGCTGCCGAATTGACTGCATCCTGCTTGCCACCTGAGGACGCACCGCCAGCGCTGTCGAAGAGCTTGCTGGCCTCTGCCATAGCCATGCTTATCATCTTCGTTTGCATGTTGCCTCCGCCTCCTGAGGTGCTGCTTCCGGAGGTGAACTGCTTGAGTACCTGCAGCGCCGCGGCGCTACCCAGTGAGCCCGCACTGAGGCTGGAGGCGTTGTTGTTTTGATATGCCTCTACGTGAGCGTTCTGTACGTGTTGCTCGTCGATCGGTTGGGTATGCTCTTGCTAATTGTGGAATATGAGAGCAGGAAGACCAACAATATTAACCAACAAACCTTGTTCTGACCGATAAAACTCAACGCTTGGGAGAAAAGGCCACTATCACCAGAGCCATGAGAAGACGCGCTGCGGACGGCCTCCTCGCCGTCAACTACCAAACGCCCGTTACTTATCGCCGGATTCATATTCCAAGGCGTCGACCTACTACTACTGTGCACGTCGTTGACGACTTGCTGCTGATTGTTGGGAGTGTTGTATTGCTGGCCACCTGTCTGGCTCACGTTTCCTACACGAACGATGAGATGGACAAAATCAGCGATGATTACAGCGCTTTATCTACCTTGAGATTCTTGGTATGCCTCGTAACCCTGCTTGGCAATGTTGATAAAATTTTCCTACGATGTGGAACATGGGCAAGGCACATCTTATCTGAATACTATGGTGCTCACCATTGCGACAGGCTTTGGACTGGGGACAGAAACAAGGCAGAGATGCCTGCACTCCGTAGAGGGAGACACAGATGCTATCGCTACAGCAATGCCATGACGTCATATCAAGGTACCTCAATGCTCATGGGAACGCAGCAGAGATAGTTGTGCAACGCCGGTATAGTTACTACGATACACATACTGCATGCGCAGTATGTCTATTCCACCAGGTCTCAATTTGGGGGTGTGGTATAATGCTAAAGTTACGATTGCAGAAACCCATTTATTCGCCAACCTTCGGTGCACCCTCCGTAGTCGCTGTGTTAGGATAAGGACTATCTACTGTATGCGAGCCTGCCTCCAGAGGCGCCGTTGTCGATGGAATGCCGGTTGACGGTGGTCCTGCCGCGGTGCCATCAGCAGCGGATGCAAGACCGGTATATTGTTGCGCGGTCTCGATGTGAGGCTGGGCAGCAGCAACGGCTCGTTCTACATAGGGTTGAACGGCGGCGGTAGCCCGCTCGATGTGAGGCTGAGCAGTCGCTTTCGCTGTTTCGACGTGCGGCTGTATTGTTGATTGTACGGTGCCGAGCATGGAGTTCGCAGTTGCCTGTGGTTTTCTTGAGATATTGTCTACACTGTTGGCCACTGTAACTCACGGTAGCAGACGCGATTGCGCTGCTAGCCAGGCCCTTTGCCTGATCAACGTAACTGGCACCGGTCGCCTTGGCAGACTCGACATTCGCCTGGCCTTCGGCCGCAGCGGCGTTCATCTTCTCGCCGAGCTGTTGCGAGACAGACACGTCTCCGGTCAAACTGGAGCCCTTGCTCTGCGTATATGATCAGACCTGCGGACTGAATACCCTCCACATAATATTCACCTGCGCGGTCGATGCTGCCTCGGATGCAACCTCTTGGGCGATCGACGCGTTCTGGTCGACTTGCTTCGCCAACTTGTCGGTGGATGCCTCAACCTCCGCCACAGCGGCGGTGGTCTGGTATTGTTCGCTGGGGTATTCATCAGGAAAGTGACGCGATAGCGGGTTTGCGAATGCCACGCACTTGGACATGATTACGGTGGCGTAACGATCGTGTCAGACTGATCGAAAGCGGGTGTATCTGAGGGAGCCCCGGTAACGCGTCGTGCATCTTTATACGGACGATCCCATAGCAAACGGTGGAGCGCGCATGATGTCATGTTCGGTGCATCCATCCAACCCCGTCATGGCGAAGTGGCTGTACAGACATTTATGGCGAGCCAGTGACGTCAAGTCGTTCTCTCGATGGATAACAACATTGGCATGGTATTGCGAGACCGACTCATTTCTGCATACGAAGCGACATTGGTGAGAGGCACGGGTATCTGGAAATTGCGAGAAGGGTAACGCAGACGGCACGGAGACGAGAACTGGTCCAAAAACTGACAGAACGAACGTAGGGGAAGGCCTATGAATAGTTTATCAACGCAGTACAATATAACATGGCGAGAGCATACTTGCCGATGAAAACGACGTCTAGTTATCTGGTCTAACGTGAAACTCGATCTTGGCCACGAGCCTGAGCATCCTCTTCCCAGCCACCCATGCGCAAGAACCTTGCCAACACCTCTTCAGAACCTCGTTTGAAAACGTCCACCCCGCGTGCCGGATCCCAAACTCGCCCGGTGGGCTTGCGAGCAGGCATCGAGGCGACCCCAGAGATCGGCTGACCTTCCGCTGGCGATATCGGGCCTTGCGAGGAGGAGGACGCCGACGGCGTGCGCACCATCGCCATAGGCGGCGAAGAGAACTCAGGCGTCTCCATAGGCGTCTGGTTGTAGACCTGTGGACGCGCCGCAGGATGAGTAACCGCCGGCGAAGAGATCGTCGGAGAGCCGCCGCTTGGCGATGCTCTTCTGAAAGGCATCTGCATCTTTAGAGGCGATACGCGACGGTGCTGTTGAATGCCCGCCAGCTTGGGACTTGCCGGTGGCGGCAGACGACTTGGAGCTAGCTCCGCACGACCCTTCGATATGCGCCTTTCCCTGATCAGACGTGCATCATGCTCGTGCGGCGAGATCTGCGCCTCGAGCGATGAAACCTGCACTGCCTGACTTCGTGTCTCAACGGGGTCTGTCTGGACCCCGCGAGAACGATATTTCGATCGACTCACCAAAAAGTTCGGAGAACCTGTCCCTGTTCTGACCGGAGTCGAATCGCCAGAGCGACGCAGGCGTCCTTTGGCAGGGTCATCGCCGCTTTCCTCCCCGTCCGAAGGGTCCTGACCGCCGTCATCGGATTGTTCATCGTCGCCTTCGTCTTCATCATCGGCATCCCGGCTTCCGGCCTCAGTTCGTTCGTCCCAGCTCATGAGCTTGCCGGTGCTCGAGCCAGCGGCTCGCGCAGGGAGCGGGGGTTGCGCCAGCCTGGAAGCATACTTCTGTATACTGGGCACAGAGTCCCAGGCATTAGCGTAGCCGATCCTTTGTGGGAAGCTGCCGGGCGGGGAGAGCAGATGAGCGACAGAGCCTGAAGGCGTGCGCACCGCACGGGTGCGCGGGCTGCTTATAGATGGCGAAAGATTCGGCGAACTCGAGAAATATTGCGCGTCTGGCGGTAGTTCGTCGGCCTTGGGGAACACGCGAGCCGGCATGGGGCGCGGTTTGTCCTCCCAAGGGAAGACGTGTTTGACATGCGACCGATCAGGGACAGGATCGTGACCGCCACCGTCGCCTGTGACATTGCGGTAGTGGCCCTGCTGAATCAAGTCGTGAGGAATAGGCGCTGGGGGCGGAGCTTGGAACAAGTGGTCAGGAGGTGCACCCACTCCTTGTGCGTCGTGAGCCTTGGCTTGATCCCATGCGTTGGTGAAAAACGTTTCGGTTGGGAAGGCAGACTGCAAAGGAGGGTCATTCGGAGGCGGCTCGATCGCAGGATTCCATTGTACCTTCGGCGGCGACGCCGGACGAGGCGGTTCTTGGTGATGGCGATTTTGGGTATGGACATGGACATGCATGTGAGGAGGCAGTTCGTGGTATTGAGCCTGTGGCGGAGAGTGACGACGGCCCGTAGTTGGGCTATGGTGCCCAGGACTGCCGGAAGGTGAAACGCGGAAATCATGTCGGTGATGGAGATGATGTGAGGACATGGGCCGGTTGCCTGCTTCAGCATGGCGCCGTTGGTGAGCAGAGCTCGAAGAGATACCAAGATGCTGTTGCGAGAAATACTGGACAGGAGAATCGAAGGAAGAGTCAGAATCGGACGGAGGCAAATACAGAGGGGAAGGTGCTGGAGCTACGTGACGATCGTGAGAATGTTGAGGAAACCCGAGGAAAGGTTCAGAAGGGGTGGATCCGTGATGGCGGTGGCCATGGCTCAGATGATATTGCTGGCCTTGTTGATGCTGTTCGTTGTCACCAGCAGGTTGGGTCCCTTGAGATGGCGACGGTGACGGCGATGGAGCCAAAGAGCGAAATCCCGGATGAGGAGCAGGAGGAAGCTCGTGAGGCTGCGGAGTTGGCAGAGTCTCGAAGCGAAATCCTTGCGGTGGTTGTGGGGGCGTGGCAGCCTCTACCACGATAACAGGGGGAGGACCGCTTCCCTGCGCCTGGTCGTCGATCTCGTCCTGCGCAACATATTCACGCTTCGGACGCATCAGGTCGACCCGTCCTTCGAGCGGCATGCGCCGGTATCCGCCTTCGGAGCGGTCCCCATCAGAAGAGCCAGCGAAGGTACCGCTGACCCCTTCTAAAGCGATACGCTTGAGATCTTCCAGACCTAACGAGCCCCCGGCATGGGTAGGAGCCTGGCTGGGGAGGGCTTCTGCGCCGAGATGAGAACCTTCATCCCATGCTGATTGGTAGCGTTGCAGTTCAAACTGAGCCGGCGGCAACGTGCGGGGGGAACGGTAATACTTGTCGTAAACGGCAAACCAGCGGTCCACCAGTGATCCGTAGTTGTACACCTGGTTGAGGGGAGTCGGTTCGCGATGTTCCAAAATCTGGCTTTGAAAACTCTCGGAGGTCGGACCGCGCCACGGAATAGCGTTCCACGGTTTGTTGGGGCCGATGAAGTGGACGGCCGAAATTTTAGCCCCAAAACGCTCGTACGCCGGAGCATATCTGGCGTGCTTCTATCAGCCGCGTGCGAGAGAAAATCAGGACAGTCTAGACTGACGTGTACGCGGCTGTGGGGGTCGTATTGTAGGTAAAGCTGAGCCTGTGCCAGTTTTCGCCGCGCCATTCGTTCAGCAGGCCTTGATCTCCGCCATCCCAACTGCCACGGGTCTTGAGCAGCTCCATGAGATCCTGAAAGTGGTGTACGCCAGGTGTGGCGACGAACACCCCGGAATTGAAGATGTCGGGCCACCCCACGTCAGGAACCGCCGCGAACTCGTGGGGTAACGTGAAGAGGTGAGAGAGCGGCCGAATGGGGAGAACATCGGCATCTAGGAAGATAATCTTGGAGTACTCGGTCAGGCGGAAGGCATGGAGCTTGGTGCAGACGTGGTTGAGATCCGGGCGTCCTATGAGGATGAACGGACGCAGCGGTCAGCAGCATATCGGCGGTTCCGGCGAGCAAGCAGGGTATAATCATGTGAGCCGGCTTTGCTCCACAGCGCCGTGTCCCTGAGCCAAGATCCGAAAGAGAATGCGCAAATGCGCGTTGCAATCCGAGATGTGGTCTAAAGAGCTAGAAAGGCACGCATATACGCCCGTCCGGCGGGCGTATGCTACGTTCGGAATATATGCGCGGGAAATTCGCTCACCAAGAAGCCGAAGGCCCTTATCGTCGTTCTGTTCGATGATCTCCACGCCGACGACGACATCGAAAGCTCTTCTGAGCAGTTTTATGGAAGCGACGTCGACCGTCTCTGGCGTGACGAGGCAGACTGTTTCGAATTGGATGTTCTGTTCATCGGCCGAGGATTGATGCACCTCTTTGAGGGCCGCGGCGAGAGCTAACGCGCCAGGTAGGTAGGTGTCGGAGGTCAATAAGGATACAAACGCATAAGGAGCGGGCATGGCCAGAGGGCCTGATGAAGAGAAGAAAGACCAAGGCGGACGCGCTTGGACGCGGTGGTGGTATGGGTACAAGATTTTGGCGGGCGGGCAGGCTCGAAGCTTCGGGTGGGACCGAGCGAGCCTTATGTCATCCTCCCCCACACTGCTACATATGGCGCAAAGCGATCCCAGATGACCAGCCCGAGCATCATCTGAGCATCATCGCAGATCGTGGCCGAGGGCCAATGTCGCACTTAGTGCGGACATTGTCCCCGACTTCGTCTCGGTCGAGGCCGTGCGCGTTGCCTTCCGTTGGGCATTACTCCTTCAGGCCCGCCGCGCCACGCTATATTGAACCAAGCGGTTCCGGGTGATTATGATCGGTGTACTGAGTGATGTCACATCCCGTGATCGGACCTTCTGGCGCCCCGCATGAGGGAGATAGACTTTGCTCTGTCCGTGCTGGCAAGTGCTGCGCCGGGTCAAAGAAGCAGTACATCTGCACAACCATAAGGCAGGGCCATCGCAAACGGGGGGGCTTGTCACGCGTGCATGACGACATTCCAAGGGAGTTTGAGAAACTCATCGACCAATCACAACGTTAGGATGTCTCTGATTCCCACGCAATGGATGCCTTGAATTGCTGTTCACTTGTTCCTGAGCTCATATGAAAAAAATCTGGATCCATAGAGCCCTCTGTTATGCATTTCCTGAGGATCGTATGGGAACAAAAATACGCTAGTTGCGCTGGTGAACCCGGCGATAGAGGGTAAGAGGTATTTTGTTAGAATTTTGGTCATGTGATGCCCCCCCGTTTGCGACCTGCCTTAACTTTCGCGAGAGTCGAAATTGGCGCACAACTTCATGTCGATCACTCTGGTTTGACTGAAACACTATCGAATCAAAAAGTCTCATCGTGCAGTTCATACGAGTGCAAACTGTGCGCTATTCGTCAGGTGTCTCGTCGCTGGCTCTCACGGTGTTCGAATGTTCTTGGTAGAGCTTGTCGCATCAATCTGAGGCATACCAGGACTTTGAATGGTTTCAGATATTACATTTACACATCATGGATGACTTTCGCTGCCAAATTACACCAAAATTCAGATAGCGCCCTTCTTTTCGAGCAGCTCCCGTGCGTGCTCCTTCGCTTCGTCAGACACATTGGGGTCTGAAGTGATTTCGGTTATCAACGGCCTGAGCTGATGAACATGCCGACTCACTTTTCATGGTGGCTTTGTAGCCAGCGTTGACGCGCATTTCATCTTTGCCGCCGTTGTTATCTTCATAACTTTCCTGTGTTTTCTCGATATCGCCGGATTTCTCGAGCTCCTCTAGCTTATGGCGGGCATGTTCTTTACCTTCCTCAGAGTTGCGGTCGTTGTTGATCGCGGCTGAATGTGACATATGGTCGATTGCGTGAAGGCTATTATTGACGAGCGCACCCTTGTACCCGCCAGCAACACGGGTGGAAATCTTGGTTTGATCCTCGACTGCGGACATAATTGTGCGGTTTGGATGGGAGTTTTGGTAGGAGATTGGCAAGTGCATCACGACGTGCACAGTTGTTATATACCTGGCCCAGAGAAAGTGCGGCATGACGATGATGACGTCGAGGATCGTCCAAGTGCGCAACTTGGATGTGCATTGTGAGGTGCCGCCCAGAAGCTACTCGTGGCGGTCCATCGAGCAGCCGACGTTATGATGAACGTGACATCGGATCTGAGGAGTCCTGAGGCCGATCGGCGACCGGGATTCGACTGCCGTTGTTCTTTAGAGCTGAGCAGTATCATAGAGCTCCGATGGCCGTACGCATCGTGCGAGTCGACTGCAGCGCTAGACTCTGAATGAGGGTTCTCCGCGACGGAAGTTGTGCAGAAGGAAGGAGTGCACTGCCACCACCGGCCACCCCGACGTCACCTTGGCGGATGGGTGTGCTGCAGCTCGCATCGGACCTGGCGATGGTATGTTCGCCCAGGGCGTCTTCCGCGCTGCAGGGCGCAGACCCGCCCTCCGTGCCCGCTTATTCACCCGCAACCCGGCCCTCCCTGCCAAGCGCTCGCGTCTCTGGCTCCTCCCCGTAGCAGCGGGCACCGCTCTCGTTCTGCTGCCCCAGCCGACGAGGGACTCGCTTCTTCCCCAGCTCTTCTCCTCGCCTCGCCTAATCCCGTGTCCCCAACAACCGCCCAGGAAGCCTCTGCTCCAGATCAACTCTCCTCGCGAACCCCAGCTGTCCATCCCTCGCAGGATCCTCCAGTTCTTGCGCGAGTGGATATGGGAGCCCATCCTTACCGGACGACGATGCATCTACCTCATTCTCGTCTTCACCCCGGTCCTTGTCACCGCCCCCATGCTACTCGTGGGCAAGCCGGAGAAAAAATATGACGGCGACAGGTGGGGCGCCGTCTGGTGGTATGAATTTCTCGTTACCCAGATGAACCGTGCAGGCCCGACGTTCATAAAGGTATGCGTCAGAACCCACGGTACCGGTCTTAAACTTAACCTGCCTTAGCTTGCACAATGGGCAGGCTCGCGAACCGATCTTTTCCCGCCTATCCTGTGTCAACGGCTCGGAGCACTCCACTCCCGAGGCACGCCTCATTCCCTCCGCCACACCAGACGCGTCATTGAAGATGTCTTCCAAAGGCCATTTGACGACGTTTTCGAGGCTTTCGACGAGACCCCCATCGGCGTCGGCGCCATCGCCCAGGTTTACCGTGCAACCCTCAAGCACGATCTTCTCCCGCCCTCTTATGTCACTCCTAAACGCGCTCGCAAGTCTCAAAAGCTACCCGCCGCACTCGCCCCCGTGTCAATGCAGGACCCGCCCCCCGTTGTACCCACCGCCGCGGTCGCGATCAAGATACTTCATCCCAAAGTCACCAAGCTCATCGCCCGCGACCTATCCATCATGTCGTTCTTCGCCCACCTCATCACCCTCTTCCCCGGCATGCAGTGGTTGTCACTACCCGAGGAGGTGGACGTATTTGGCAAGATGATGTACGAGCAGGTTGACCTACGAAACGAGGCAGAAAACCTCGTCAAGTTCGAGGAAAACTTCCAGGGCCGCAAGGACCCGGTGACCTTCCCCCGCCCGCTCAAAGTGTGGAGCACAAAGGACATTCTCGTTGAAGAGTACCAGAACGCACTGTCGCTCGAAGCTTTTCTTAAGAATGGCGGCGGCCCGTTCAACGACGGCCTCGCCGAGATGGGCCTCGATGCCTTCCTCAACATGCTTCTCCTCGATAACTTTGTCCACTCTGACCTTCATCCCGGCAACATCATGGTCAAGTTCTGCCGCCCCTCCACTCGCCGCCTGCTTAAGAGTGTCTGGACTTCGCTCTTTTCCTCCTCCCCGGACCCGCCTGTGTCCGAGACGTTCAACACTGCCGAGTCTGATGCACTTATCGCCCGGCTTCGCGCTCTCGAGCACGATCCCGCAGCATGGCGCGCGGCCCTCAGCGAGCTTCACTCGCAAGGCTACGTCCCGGAGGTCGTGTTCATAGATGCCGGCCTCGTTACCACGCTCAATGGGAACAATCGGCGCAACTTCCTGGATCTCTTCCGTGCCATCGCCGAGTTCGACGGCTACCGCGCGGGCCAACTCATGGTCGAGCGCTGCCGCTGCCCCGAGCTCGCGCTCGATCCGGAGACGTTCGCGCTCAAGATGCAGCACCTCGTGCTCAACGTCAAGCGGAAGACGTTCTCGCTCGGTCAGATCAAGATATCCGACATCCTCACCGAGGTCCTTAAGGCCGTTCGCGTTCACCACGTCAAGATGGAGGGCGACTTTGTCAACACCGTCATCAGCATATTGCTCCTAGAGGGAATCGGTCGCCAGCTTGACCCAGACCTAGATCTTTTCAAGAGTGCGCTCCCGATTCTGAGGCAGCTCGGTAAGCAGATGGCCAGCGAAGGCGAGATACAAAAAGTCGAGGTCCACAACCTCGGTGCGATGATCAAGGTAAGAGAACGCTTCTCACGAAGGCGTGCCCATGCTGAGCAACATCCAGGTGTGGGTGTACCTCGAGGCAAGAGGATTGGCTTCGGCTGCCTTTGTCAACATAGACGAACTTGTACGATACGACGCGTACGTTGCAATTTCTCTCGTTAAAGCTCCGCGAAGCCATCTAACATCGCATGCACAGACTCATGCCAAGCATATAGAACACTTCCTTAATGCAGAACCCAACGTATATACACAGCATAACCGTAGAGAAAGACTTTTCCCGCCTATATTCAATCATCCCGCCTACTCGTATTCCGGGGCGCCTCATGCCTGGTTCTCCGGAAAATTTGTGCGTGCTTTTCTTGGTTCCACAACGCTCGGTGGCGTTCCTCGCGCTTCAATGACGCGGCAAAAGCATGGGCACCCATGCGCGCTCATACTGGTTGGCGGGCTTGATTGCCACGCCGAGCTCGGCGGCGGCGCGCATCGGGAAGTGTGGATCGCGCATTGCCTCTCGCGCCAAGAAGACGACGTCGGCTTTGGCGTCCTGGATAATCTCGTTTGCCTGCTTGGGCGTGGTGATCATGCCGACTGTCCCGATAGATAGCGTAGGTGAGCTCCCTTTCAGCGCTTCCGCGTAAGGAACCTTAATATAATTGACATTAGCGAGGCGATGCAGACCCCTGTGTCGGCACGGACCTGGTAACCCGGTCCAACTGTGATCTCTTGTTTGGCCCAATTGCCGCCTGTGCTGCAGTCCACGAGATCAACGCCGAGACGCTCCAGCTCCTTCGTGAAGAGTTTGCTTTGCTCGATGCCCCATTGCTTCCACTCGCCGTTTTCTTGCTCAGGACCTTGCGCCCAGTCCGTCGCGGAGATCCTGCGTGATTCCAATCAACAACTTGTGGAGTACGTCGGCGGACGTTCCCGTACCTCACGAACAGAGGCTTATCCCACACCTTCCGACATTTTTCAATCAGCTGCAGCGGATATCGGACCCTGTTTTCATAGGTTTGCCCGCCATAATCGTCGCTGCGCGCGTTCGACAGCGGTGACAAGAACTCGTGCAAAAGATAGCCATGGGCACCATGAATTTCAATGAAGTCGACTGCAAGTAAATTTCAGCATCGTCGATGAGCTTCTAATGCGCGAAGCGAGATCTCGTCGTACGTACATCCAATGGTCTTGCAGCGTTCTATGGCAGCCAAGAACGCCTCGGTGACTGCGTTAAGGCCGTCCACGGATAGTTCCTTGGGAGAAGGGAATGTATCCGCAAACGAAATTGCGGACGGGCCATAAACTATGTGCTGTTGGAGTCCCGATGTGAGGCCTCAAGCCTTCTGAGACGTACCCTCATCTGGCCATCCTCCTTCCTCTCCCGAATGCGCGACGTAAGTCTTCGGGCCGTTGGTGGGACGTATCCACGGTGCCAACGTAGATGCCTTCGGTCAAAAAGATGCGTTCAGCGTTACCGCGCCTGAGGGTCGGATGCAGATCATTACCTTCCTTCCTGCGTGCGCCAGTTGCACTCCGATTTTGGTGCCCTGTGCGTGTGCAAAGTTAACGATGCGATTCAATGGCGGGATCTGGCTATCCGTCCAAAGCCCCTGCGCGTAGCGAGTCAGATGAACACGCTACTCAGTAGCTGCGCTTTGACTCACAGCATCTTGGGGAGATATTCTACCCTCGGGAACAACCGATGTTGCCTCCATGCAAATAGCTCCCCAGCCACGAGTGGCAAAGCCCTGTGTCCTTGACCGTCAATTCGTGCGCTTCATCAAGCGACCTATCGCTCACACCGATGTGTACCAAGTGCCAGTCAGTAGCGTGGCCATTGTCGGAGCTGTACTGACACATGGGTGACTATCGGAAAAGGGTGATCAGTTATGTCTGTGTATGATAATAGTCAGTCCTGTCTGTGGAAACCCACGACCCATATCCGATTCGAGAACTTGACTTCGCGGATGGTCAAAGGCTTGAAAAGGGGGGGCAGTGCCTTGTTTTGTGGGTGCGTAGCCTGTGTTCAACGATGAATGATAGATTCTGGCCGCTCGTAGCTGGGCCTACTCCGTCGTATGCGGTGCCAATGGGAGGTTCATTGAGAGGATAGTATTGATCAGCTCCGGGGACGGGCTTGTTGACATTCGCCATCTTAGATTCTCAAACAGTGTTACTCGTGGTATTTGGAGAGCGCTGCGACGTTCTGGCTTTATAAAAGCACAACCGCGAGCATTGAGAAGCTTGTTGACAAAGGTCGCTATGTAAATGCCACACTGATCATGTGGAAGATTGTTATACGGGGATAGATTCAGGTAGGATCCGGATAAGAATCAAGATAAGATGTGAGTGCAAGGTCACGTCATGACTCCTGCACGCTCTCGATCGCCCAGCGGTTGTCTTCACATCCTTGACGAAGCTATCACAAGCTGACAACTAGTACTAGACTAATGCATCCCGTACTTCTCAAGCATCTGAAAACCGCCGAGCCCGGAGAAACATTCGAGGGTTCTTTTCCTCGTATCAGATCTTCTTCAGGGAGGAGTTACTATGCGAAACTTGGCTCTCCTCGGGACGCGGAGCAGTGGAGAGGAGAGGCTGAAAGTCTTCGAGCTATGGACAAAGCAGCACCCGGCCTGGCCCCGCGCCTGCTGGCATTTGGCCTACTAGACGGCGATGTCGAATCGTCCGATGGGAATATGAGATCCGGCCGACCATTCTTCCTGTCCGAATATAAGGACATGTCCAGCCTCACAGAGGTGTCTGGGAAGGCCCTTGGTAGGAGATTGGCAACGGAGATGCATGCTTATAAGAGCTCCGAGGGTTTCGGGTTTGGGGTGCCCACGTACTGCGGAGCGACCAGGCTGTCAAACGGATGGCATGAGACCTGGGAAGCTTGCTACGATGCAATGATCGGGGAGCTTCTTGGCTATTTGCGAGAGCAAGGGGGCTTCAAAAAGCTCGTCGAGACAGGAGATCGTGTCCGAAAGGCGTGAGTGTTGACAAATTGTGTCGTGGTACTAGTGTATTGAAGCCAAATTGAAGCGCGATCCCGCGTCTTCTACACGGCCTCGATATACAGCCCGTGCTCCTTCACGGAGATCTTTGGGTGAGTGTGGATTAACAAACTCGATAGTGCGTCAACGCACGGTATTCAGCGGGACGTTTATAGAGCGGCAACACTGGCACTGACCGTTCCTCGGGCCAACCCATCATATTCGATCCGGCATCCTACTACGGGCATAACGAGGCAGAGTCAGTGATCACAACGTGCATTCTATTTGCTGTCCTGACCTAACGTCCCTTGTTGGCCAGCCTCGCCATTGCTCGCATGTTCGGTGGCTTGCCTCGAAGTTTCTTCAGCGCCTATCATGAGCACCGCCCTAAGACTGACCCGGCAGACCAGTACGAGGTCCGCATGGACCTTTACGAAATGTTCCATTACTTGAACCACACAGTTCTCTTCGGAGTGCGTATAGATCTAACACAGGCTCAAACCAGCGCTTGACTAACTTCTACTTTCCGCCGACAGGGTGGATACGCTCGTAGTGCACAGCAGAAGATGGATCGAGTGTTGGCTGCGTGTATGGACACATTTAGAGATTGAATTCTAAAGTGCAGCATGCATTCGCTGGTAATCACACTCGTTTATCTCTGCAATATTACAGGACAAATAAAGTAGCACCTCAAGTAGTTCTGATCTTTATCTATGGTGTGGGGCGCCGGACAGCAGACTGCTTTAGCTACGAAAAGGAGTATAGATGCCAAATCCGCGCCAGATAATAAGATAGTAAATCCACAATGCCGGTGAGCGTCGGACGCCGTGACTCGAGGCGGCCCGAATGAGGATCACATCATACACGAGGCTGTACGCATTGACAATGATCACTTTCCGCCGCACATACCCTGGGTTATAGAGCAGAAGGGCGCCGTGTCGGCGCGATACCTCGCTTTGACGATGCGTTGGGGACCGGTACTGAAGGGCAATGTATACAGACATTGATGGGTCATTGTAATCACACTTTATTACGTAAAGTATCCAGTTAAGTAGTTTTCAGCCAATTGAAGACGTGAGAAATGCAAGACCTCGTCAAGCTCGGTAATTCTGATGTTGAGGCGCTTTGGGGCGAGCCATCCTTATGCTTGTCTCACAACGGCGTTGCGAAGATGCCTGATGACCCACTAACATATTACCGCGAGTTTGCGATTCCAAAGTTCGATTGTACCACATGGCCACTGAGATGTTCGCTAACAGAGACCATCATCGGAATCATTGAATTCAGTACGTCCTCGCTGCATATATCCGGTTGGAATAAGCTCATGAGTTCCGACTGTATAGTCGAGGTTGCGATTCATACAATCTTGTATGTTCGGCAAGTTTACCCAGCGGACCTGTTCGTCCGTCGGAAGAAATACGATACTCCTGTATATCAATCTCGTCACCCTGTTCTGAACGAATACATCTCCGGTGCCATGAGAGCGGTGGGAGATGAGATTATATCGGTCAGCCGAGGTTACATTGCATTTGGTCGCTCCCGTGAAATACCGCAAGAAAAATCTGACAGCCGTTTCAGGGAACCATTGACAAGGTTATCTTGGTAATTAAAGATAAAGACGAGGTTGCACTCGAGCGTTTTATCTTCAGCATCGAGAAAATCTTGAATATCGAGGGTTACAACACCGATGTCGGGTAGAACGTTGTTCAATCGTTCCTGCTGCGAATCACTGATGAGCTTCGTAGTGTCGAGAGTGCAATGTCTCCGACTACTTTGGGACAATACTTTCGATCGTTCCTGATCAAATTGAGTATGATAGAAGCTCAGTTGGGCCAGCTCGAGCTTGGTGGTCAGTCAGTCTTTGCTCGATACCGATTTGAAGCTAAGGCGCATGCCACGGCATCTATCAGACAATACGTCGTTCGCGATTATTCTAGAATGCAAGGAGGGCAAGGTGCCGGGTGCATCCGAAGAGAAGGTGCGTTCTACCCGCCTTGACGACGGATCCGGATGTACTCAATCTCTCCTCCAGAATGACCCACCGCCATGGATACCTGCGAATATTGAGCATACGACAGCTGCTTCACCGGAGCTCTCAGAAGTCCACTTGGTTCGAGCGGTCGATACTGGAATAGTTAATGTATGTGTCAAGATTTACCATCTTGCCGGTGACGACTTGACAGCGATTCTGCGTGCCATGCACAAATTGACTTTGCAAAGTTGTCTCTAGTAGTCCAGGAGTCCGGCGAGAAACTGCGCAGGATGCAACCAGAGCCGGAGTATCTCCCTGTAGGCGAAGGGAAAGAGGGGACAGAAAAAGAGAGGACAGAAAAAGCGAGGACAGAAAAAGCGAGGACAGAAAAAGCGAGGACAGAAAAAGAGGACATGGCACAGCAAGAGCAAGCGCAGGCGCAGGCGCAGGCGCAGGCGCAGGAGCACGTGCAGGAGCAGGAACAGGTGCAAGAGCAGGATGCGGCGCAAGAGCAGCTGCATGAGCAAATGCAGGTGCAGGCGCAGGTGCCAGAGGAGTCTGACCCTGAGCATAAGGAACAACCTCTCGGCCGAGACACACGGATGGATGACCAGGGGAACGTTGCAAACGCCAAGGTCGTCTGATATAGACACCCATTATAGTATCCTACATCACCAAGAGAAATGAAATAATGAACCTGTGTCCGGCCTTATCTCACAAATCAACACGTATCCGCTGAAGCAAAGGTATTATACGCTCCCATTCTTCCATGGACTGTGGATCACACGTGTTAGCGCGGAATGCAAAGAACCAGGAGGAATACTGACAGCTTTGTAAAACTCGATCTGTCCTTCTGCGAGGTTACCGAGCATTTCCTTCATTTCGGCTTCTTTCGCCCGCTGAAATACCGCCTGCTCGCGCAAGGTCTCATCGCTGAATGCGTCTGAGGTTTCGTGGGCGGTAGTCACGGCATCTTGAAGCTATGTATCTTAATTAACCACCTTTCTCATTGTGAGAGGTTATTCGTCACCTCCTTGATCTTCTGATCCAGCTTGCGCATTTTCTCTACCCGGCTGCGGTCGTCATCGGCACCCCTGATGGCGTCGACCTTGTCCCGCAAGTAGGCACCGAAGCCGAGACCACCACTTCCCACATGCCCCCGTATAATGGCGGATAGTCTGTCACGCTCTGCGGTGACGTTGGATAGGTATTCCGAGAGTTCCTCAAAGTCCAGCTGTTTCTGATCACGGAGTTTGAGAACAGCTCGATTGGCATGTGAGTATGTCAGCAATGAATGCAGGTGCACGAGGGATGGATCGGTTGTAGACTGCGTCTGGAACATCATTGGATGAGTTCAGGTACTCGCAACCTGGACTGACTTACCAGATGACGCAGCAGAGCAGAAAACTCGAGCAGAGTGTTCGAGAAGTGGTTGAGGGGATCCGTGATCCCGGATTCGAGAAAGCCCAGGCCCTGGACCGCGACAGCCAAGTCATGGTAGTCTGCCGTCAGGTCTTCACCAGATTCCGGATCCCCATCTCGTTTCAGCCCTCAGACGGAACGAACGTGATGTGGTGGAACCAACTCAACTCACCGTTTGTCCGACTGCGTACGCGAGTCCAGAGTCGTTCGGACAGCTGCAATCCGTCTTCGAACTTGTCGACATTCTCACGCATGGCAAGAAATCGCTCGTCTGGCTTGCGAACGCGCGAAAACGCGTTCAGAAGGGTGTCCGATATGTTGTCAATGAGACCAGACGGTGCTTCTGGCCCGGGAGGATGTGCTACATGTTGATGCATGATCACTGTCTATAAACAGCGAGGAAACTTCAAATACACTGCACTACTGTGAGCGGATATCACGCACCCATTCTGTAGACTCAAAGAACGCTCGAAGGAGAGAACTCCGTTGTAAAGTCGGATGTCGTGCCAATCGCTGCAAAAACCGGTGCAAGCTAGCACGTCAATGAGCGAGAGGCGAGACCGTTTGAATAAGTGAAAGCTGACTCGAGGCGGCGTCGTTCCATAAACTCGGGGCTAAAACGATCTCCCGTGATATATTCTGGGGCTATAGTGAGTAAAAGGGGTAGGGACGTGTTCTCTGTACTTACCCATCCGATGCTTGTCTGGTAATGGTGGAACGACACACGCCGGGAAATCCTTCACCAAATGCTCCCGTAGAAAGACGAAGTCTTTATAGCGCCTCCGAGACGACGGGTTTGGTGTGGAGAAGATTGGCAAGTTAGTCTAGCATTGCAGATAACGTCAGGACATGGTCTTCGTGTCGGAAAGGGATATGCGTACTTGAGCAGTGACGAGATACGACACATACGCATCCTTCGTTTCCGCAAGCTCCTTGACGGGGTCCTTGACGCTGGTGACCAGATATCCCTCCCACTTGGGGTCGTGTGGTCCGCGACCCTCGTCACTATCGGAGGTGCTCTGTCTGAACCCTGGTCCTGACGGTCCAGCGCCGCTAGAAGGATCGTAATGAGGAGCAGCTGCGACCTGTTCATTCTCCCAAGTCACACTGTCAAATACGTCCTCGTCCTCGCCGAGCATGATGTGAGGTTGTTGCAGGTGTGCGGGGCCAAGACGCGCGATTCAAGGGCTGAGGCGCTGAGGCACCGCAGCGACGCGTGACGCAGATGATCTGGCGCTGCGTTCGCTGTTCCGTGCGCACGACACGACAACTTGCTCGCGGCTACGATATCACTCATTATCCAGGGAACCTATCGAGACTAGGTCTGAGACTTCTAGAGACCATTCAGCTCGCCCGACTGCACGCACTGGGGCCCTGCCATGGCCGCCTTCGTATGGCTGGCTTTGCTGGCCTGGCTTGTGATCCAAGCCTTCGGCTACGAAGTCGACATTTCGGACGCAGATTACTCGCGACAGACATGTTCTGGGATGTGGAGTAATGACAAAACCTTCATAAACGGTGCGAATTCACGTCTATGAGTCATTCTCTATCCTCATGGACCATCAAGTCAGCTTCACGAGTGGTTCTCAGGGACAACTGGCCATGGTGATATATGAGTGGTCAGATGTCGAGTACCTTGGCAAGGTCACATCGGAGATTGACGATACCCTACCCGTGAGTCCTACAAGACGTGTAAAAATCGATAACTTGCTTACTACGGGCATAGCAGAAGACATATGTTTGCACATCTGACGCTGTGCGGGGTGGCTTCTGTAACAGTGATGACCTTGGGCGCTTCATCCTCGATATTCCTGCCGGAAAGACGATTAACGAGACCAGCTTCTGGTCTGCAAGAGTCGCTTTCGGAAATAGCACCACCTTAGCTGGCGGTTCAGGGGCCGTCGGTTCTTCTAGCGGCTTCTGGGACAACCCTGCTGGCAATCCAGATATTCCTTCGGATAACTATACTTCGCCTTGGAGGAGAGGCGATATCACCCCCCGTGCTCTTAATCCCAGTCCAGGCGGTATTCTACGGTATCGTCAGCCCATACAGTACTTGGTTCGCAAGACAGGGTACTACTGCGTTGGTTAGTAACGTATTGCTTCGATCAAATTGAACCGTCCATTCCAGCCTTGCTGATACACTCGCAGTGGTCGTTCCTGTGACCGTTCTGTCCGAGAAGCGTCAAACCGACACAGATGTACCCTTCCATCCTAGCTACAGAGGCACGGTCTTGTTTCGGAACGCTTTCGATGGGAAACTCCCTGCGACAGACTATCCCAAAGTCAACGTAAGGGCCAACGGCGAATGCATAGGTGTTCCTAACGCACATTCTCTCCTAGTTTTACTTCGCGCTGTTCGTCGTCTACGCAGCCCTAGGAGCAATTTGGGCATGGCTCTGCTACAAGCACAAGGAAGATCTTCTGCCACTTCAGGTGCCTTTGAGCTTCTCCATTTCTCTCGGTGTAGCTCATCACGCAATGCGTTCTTAGTACTATCTTTCCAGTTTGGTGGGATTCCTGGTTATCGAGATGGTGGCCAACTGGGGTTCGTTCCCGTAAGACGCGTTCATTGTTGCCTAACTGACCTACGATCAGCGTACTATCGTTATCTCAACAAGCATGGCAGAGGGACAACAGGAACTGTTTTTCTATTCGTCGGCGAGTCGCATCTTGCCAGTGAGCGGTTAGGTATACAAACTGATCATGAATATCTGCAGTCGCTATCTTGGATGCTGGTCGCAATGCCTTGTCATTCTTCATGCTCCTAGTAGTTTCTTTGGGTTTGAGCGTTGTCCGCGAATCTCTTGGACGTACGATGCTAAAGTGTCAGATACTGGCCGCGGTGCGTCCTTCAACCATCATTGTGATTGATCTGTTGCTTACTGAGTGGGCGCTATAGGCACACTTCGTGTTTGGGGTTCTCTATGCTGTCGGTGTCGTCGAACTTGAATTAGAATCGACTTCTGCACTTGTATTGCTACTATTTGTCATTCCTTTAGCGTGAGTGATTCTCGGAAGCATGATCAGGCTGCAACTGACGTGATAGATAGTTTCACTCTCAGCGGATTCATGCTATGGATACTGTATTCTCTTAATTGTGAGTCTCCTCCCATTGTGTATATAACCGATTCGCCCTTGACAGCAGCGCGCGGTAGCAACCGTGGTATACCTACAAAAACGAAAACAACGATACAAATTGGCGATGTTCAAGCGCCTATACTACATCCTGTGGATGGTCGTGGTCGTCATCGCCGTCTTTTTTGTCGTATCATCGTTCTCCTTCTCCGATCGGCTTGCTGAAGGTAGAATTCATATCCTGCTTCAGTCTGCCATTGGAACTGATGTATCTCGGAACTAGACTATGCTGCACGAACCTGGAAAGTGCGCTGGTGGCTTCTCGACGGTTGGCTATCTCTTTTGTATCTCGTGGCATTCTGGGGGATTGCGTACCTGTGGCGACCGTCCGAGAATAATCGAAGATAAGTCGCTCTCGGATTCTGCTCAAGCGAGCCCAGTATTTATCACCGAATTTTACGCTAGCGATGTCCGACGAGCTTGCTCAAGATGAAGCCGACGCCGAAGACTACGATCTCGAGTCTATGGAACGACGATACGCCGGCCCAGGACATCCCGGTGAACCGGACGACGACGAGGCTACTCTGGTTGGCCGAAGAGGAGCCGAGTCCATAACTGAGGATCACGTAGTATTTGAGATTGGCGATGAAGACGTGCAGAGCGACGATGAAGGGTCTCTCAGAAAACAGCATCGACAGGATCCTCCTGAGAGGCATAGCAACGAGGGTGCTGATCATGAGCGGGAAGGTCTGATGCACCAAGATTAGCGACAACGATTGTTCTCTGTAGACTGGCATTTCGTGATACAAAACAGTTAATGATTGAATTGTAGTATACATGGACAGCGGGCAGGATAGCATAATTATGACAAGGGAGGTGGCTAATCTCGGACATCTCGAATACGCCCGGTCGACGTGGTGTATAAACGCGCAGCAATGTTCATACTCTGCAGCTCCTGGAAGAGTAGCTTCGCTGCGTACGGAATATAGAGTTGCGAGCATTCTGTCTTGTTCTTGCATGCTCGACATTCAAACGTCTGCTTTTTCTGAAAGACCAGCATGCAGTGTCAGACAAATATCGAGATATCAGGAAAGTACGCACGAGATTTGCGATAGCTGTGAGGCCACAGATGTCGCACACATGCAAACGATACGCATCACTGGCTTCAAATAGACGTTCCTTCAAGAATGCAGCGATGCCATGGGAAATCATGCAGTCCCGTTCCATCTCCCCGAATCGGAGACCGCCATCGCGACTTCTGCCCTCTACCGGTTGCCGCGTGAGAATCTGCACGGGACCACGAGCGCGCGAGTGGATCTTGTCGTCCACCATGTGTTTTAGTCGTTGATAGTAGGTTGGCCCAAGATAAATCTGAGCCTGTAACTTTCGGCCCGTGTGCCCGTGATACATCACCTCCAGCCCACGGGACTGGTAGCCACGCTGCCGCAAAAACTGCGACACAGATTCCACTGTCAAGTCGGTAAAGGGAGTAGCGTCGCCTTCATTCCCAATAAGGGTCGCGACCTTGGACAACAGACACTCGACTAAGTGTCCGATTGTCATACGTGAGGGGATGGCATGGGGGTTGATGATGATGTCGGGTGTGATTCCCTCCGCAGTGAACGGCATGTCCTCCTGGCGGTATGTAATACCGATGGTACCCTTTTGACCGTGGCGGGACGCGAACTTGTCGCCGATCTGGGGAATACGAGTCGAACGTATGCGAACCTTGACGAACTTTTGACCCTCGGAGTTTGTTGTAATAAGCACTTGATCAACGGTCCCCTGTTCGGTGCTCTTTAATGGAGTAGAAACGTCTCTCCGTGTGTGGCCTCGTGTCCGCTGGCCGAGTTCTTCGCTGTCCGGAGGTATCGGCGCTGTCTTGCCGATGATGATATCTTCTCCGTTAACATTTGTTCCAGGAGCAATCAGGCCGTCGTCCTCCAGCTTGTCATAAGTACCGTGCTTCATGCGAAGCGTGGTGTCTCGGGTTGGCTTCTCGAATTCCTCCAGCTGTTGGATGCCGCTCTTCTTCTCCATGTCCATGTAACTGCGGAAGTACATGCTGCGGAATAGGCCTCGATCGATGGAACTCTGATTCATGATGACGGAATCTTCCTGGTTGTATCCACTGTAACACATGATGGCAACGATCGCGTTTTGGCCGGCAGGCAGCTCTCGGAACTTGAGGTACTCCATAGACCGGGTGGTCGCTAGCGGTTTTTGAGGATAGTAGAGAATGTTCGCCATTGTGTCCATGCGAACGAGGAAGTTCGTCAGATAAATCCCCATGGCTTGCTTGCCCATGGCCGATTGATAGGTATTACGAGGTGACTGTAGTAGCGCGAGTCAATGGCATGCCTGCGCCGCCGTACACACAGCTCTCACCTGATTATGATCTGGGAAGGGAATAATGCTAGCGCATATGCCAAGGATCATACTTGGATGGATCTCGCAGTGAGTCCAAAGATGCGCTTGCGTCCCGGTCTTGATCCTCGCAGCCGGATCGAAGTCTGGATCATCCTGCGATGGATCATGACCCTGCTGCTTCAACCTTGCATTCTCGAGGTCCTCCGGAGTCATGCAGATCATCACAGTCTCCTCTTCTTCCGCATCCAAGTATTCGATGACGCCTTCCTTGACGAGCTCATCGAACTGATATTGGAAGAAGCGCTGCTTGCCATTCTCATCAAAAGTTGGCGCCCCCGCATCGTCAAGCACAGGTTCGGTATTGTGCTTGTGCAATTTCTCGATGTGTGATTTCTTGAGGACCAGCTGCTGGTTCTCGACGATAAACAGCGGTCTGCATACACGTCCAGCGTCTGTCGAAATCCGCAGTTCCCTTTCACGAATATCCCTGACAACAGACGTTTCGGGGCTGATGTCGTCCTTTCGACGGAGTTTCTTGATAGTCTTCACAAGATTCAAGGGATCGCGATGAACCCCCATCCAGACACCGTTGACGAAGACCTTCGTGCATGGCGTGGAAGAATGCGCATTCTCCTCCAGCGACTCCAAGCCCCACTCTTCCAAGAACTCGATAACGGGTGCAGAGATCGAACCGACGGAAATTGTAGCCATCAGCGACAGGTTCTTGACGAGACCGCAAGCCTGACCCTCAGGAGTTTCTGCAGGGCAAACCATACCCCAATGAGTGTTGTGGAGCTGACGAGGCTTGGCGATTTTCCCTTCTCGGCCGAGCGGTGTGTTGCAGCGACGAAGATGGGATAAGGTAGAAGCGTATGTGTAGCGGTTCAATACCTGTGATACACCAGCTTTGGACGACATAGATTTCTTCTGATCACCCCAGTTGCCTGTCGCTAGCGAGTATTTGAGACCATTCGTGATGGTGTTATGCTTGACCGCAAGACTAAGATTGAATTGTTTCCCGGTCTCTATGCACTGTAACAGCTGTTAGTGGAATGTCTCGGACCGTTATCAAAATGGCTACCTTCTGCAGGTACCGGTACACGTCCTTTGTCAGTTTCCTGAAAAGCATCCGGAATAGGTTGGCAAGCAGCGGCCCGGCGAGGTCCAACCGCTTCTTTCCGAAGTGGTCTCGATCGTCCAGCTCACGGCGCTCAAGGGCCGCCAGTAATAGTCTGTGAATCATATAGCCGAAGAAGTACGCCTTTTTCGACTCAGACCCCTCCGCCATGGAAACGTGTGGCAACATTTCCTTTTGCAGTATCTCCTGCGCATACCGTAATCGGCGTTCCTTAGACAAGCCGGTGGTAGTGCCACGATTGCCTATGAAATCCAAGGCAATCTGCGACAAGAGTATGATTGACTGAACAAGAAATGACACAGTGATTCACGCACCTCCCGATCCTGGATTGCAAAGCCATCCTGGATACACGGCTTGAGCATTTCGAGCATTTGAGCATCTTGCATGTCGTAGCAGATATGTTCCAGAATGTCGCGATCGGATATGACACCCAAAGCTCGGAAGACGACCCAAATCGGGATGTCGACCTTGATATAGGGTATAGTTGCTTTGATGAGGTTACCAAGCTAAATAAACACGTGAACATCATGAATTCGGGGGAAAGCAGGATTCAACGTACTGATCGCTCCTGGTTCCGAGTATACATTTTGACCTGGAATTGACTAATAGTCTTCCCACCCTTTTCCACAGCGCTACGAATCTCCGCTAGGAAGCTTATTGGTGATGGTTGGGCCTTAGCGAAAACATAGACATGGTTCGTGGCCATACGCTCTTGCGCAATGAGGACCTTTTCGGAGCCGTTGATGATGAAATATCCGCCGGAATCGTATGGGCATTCGTTCAAATCGAAAAGGTCGTTTTCTGGGATGTCGTGAAGGATACAGAACGTTGACCGTAACATGATAGGGACCTTGAACGATATCATAACCTTGAATTAGGCAAAGAAGAAAGGCTCTACTCACCTTTCCTATCCACACTTTCCTAGAATCCTCCGCTGCATCACCGGGCTCCTCTTGCCATATTACATCTCCAGGCGCGCCTTCTGGATCCTCCCGCCCAATGAGAGTTCTCTTCCTCATCTCAATATACAGCGGGGCGTTGTACGTTAAGTTGCGCAGGCGAGCTTCTTGAGGAAACACAGGCATGACCGAGCCATCCGCCTCCGTCACAGTCGGCCGAGACAGGTAAATCTGCCCAAACTTGATCTCGTAGCGACGCGTCATGTCCGTTGCAGAGCCCGTATGCTGATCAGCTTGGTCGAGGATCAAGTCGGAATTCTCGTCGACGAGCTCCTGCATGGTATTCTGTACGAATTCATCGAAGGAGTCGAGTTGCTGCCGGACGAGACCCTTCTGGTCAAAGAAAGACGAGATGACCGTCCAGCAATCCTCCTGCGTGATCTCCTCTTCGTCCGCATCCTCGTCATACGCATAGTTCGGATCGTCGTAGGCAATGCCCTCTTGCGAATAGGCACCCTGGAAGTCTAAGGCATAGCGGTTGTAGACCGTTGCAAATCGTGGACGCGCTGTATTCACCTTGACTCATAACAAAAGACTATAGCGCGACAAATGAGACGGAAGACCGCAAGCAGGAGGAGCTGATCAGCGGCACTGCGACCAACAATGCCAGGCCGATTGTGTCAACAAAGACCGTAGTCGCGGCAGACAGGAGAGCAGTGGCTGACTGAGCTCTGTTCCCGCTGCCGACAACACCGTCGAGGGCGTTTTGGTCACGTGAAGGAGGCCTATGAAATAGGCACGCTGTTCAGTCCGATCTGGTTTGAATGCTCCGCCTTCCATCCACTCCGACGAGGCTCACTTACTCTTCAAGCTTCAAGTGTCAACTAAGTACAGCTAAGGATGTCCTTTCCGCTGACTCTCTCTGGATTAAAGGTACTATATGTATGTCGGCAGTACCTCATGGACAGAACTCAGCCTAAAGCCTTCCGTCTCTAGAATCTCATTGAATAGTGTATCGTTCGTGGTGACATTGTCGAACTTCAACTGTTTTATCTGGAAATCCTCAGTATCACATCGGCCCGTACTACATGCAACGTGCAACTCACCTGGTCCCTCGTCACAGTGAACAAGTTCACGGGAAGCCTCTCCAGTATAGCGCCTTGAATTATGCCGATACCAAATGGCAGAGAAACTATCGATCTCCTGCGTCCGCTGTAGTCAAGCACCTGCTGCATTATTTCTTTGTATGTGAAAACTGTCGACAGTTTCAGAAAACGGGCTTCGTGGAACGCGCGTGCTGGAAACCAACCTTCAGGACCTCCTGCTTCTATGATCTTGCCTGCCACCTTGCTCTCTGTCGCGGGATTTTTCCGTGCGATAATCTCCACCGCTCGTGCAATGTCCCCGGAATATACTGGCTGGAATCTGGAGGTACCTCCGCCGAAGACCGGTAGGAAAGGCAGGAATGCAGATAACCTAGCGAACCTCTTGCAAAGTGTCAATACTCGTCAGAGTGCATCCCTACCCCCTTACCTGGTAAAAGCTATCTCCTGGTCCAAACACCAAGGAAGGGCGAATAATAGTCGCATCAGGACATGCTTCGAGCACGGCTTGCTCTCCGAGGGCTTTCGTCCTTGCGTATGGGATGTTACTCTCCGGATCCGCACCGATAGCCGAGATGTGTATCAACTTCGCTCCCACCTGTCGAGTAGCTTTGGCCACGTTCTCAGCACCCCTCCATTGAATCCGCTCGTAGTCTTGTTCCGTGCCATGCATAATTCCGACGAGTGACACAACAACACTGGCGTCCTTCATGGCGGAAACGAGCGTGTCAGGCTTTGTGATATCCACCACAACCGGCGCTAGGAGGCGATCGGTGTGCTGATTTGGTCCAAGCTTCTCGTGGGATGCACTGGGATGGCGCGACGCTAACTGAACAGCTCTTGAAGCAGAGGAGCTGATGATTGTTTCTGCAATGCGCGACCCTAGTTCAAGTGATGTTAGTCAGCTAATTGCGTGCGAGGGAGGGTCTATGTTATACCAAGAAACCCTGCTCCACACAATACCACTTTCTGTACCATAGCGAGGGGAAGGAGGTCCCTGTCCAATACGATCGACAAGGTCGCGGTACAAGAGCGAGCTTGAACAATTTGCGATTCGTTTTGCGTGGGCACCAGGTTGAGATGTGTTTTGCGCGACAGGTTGACGTCACTCGGCACAGGTGCTCGCTCTAAACTTGGACAATCGTTGACGGCAGCAAATCGTTTCACTGAATACCAGATGAACGGGTACGTATACATTGAACTGTCCATAAGCCGAGTCTCGACCGCTTTTATAGTATACACTGCGATATTAACCGCTTAATGGTATTTGACGCGATGGCGGCGCGAGCCTTTTAGCACGGCTTTGCGTATGTTCCGTTGCTCTTACTACCAGACCCTTCCTCGAGCTTCTCCACCGGACGACGGGCAGCAGAACCAGACGCGTGAAGGGCCACGAGCTGGTGCAAGGAATTGTCCGTCTTGGTCAACCCCTCAGTGATTTCAATCTGGCAAGAAGAATATCAGAAATCCATCACCCTTCCGCGAGAAACCATGCATACGATATCGGTGACGAGTCTATCAATGAGCTCCTCGGTCATGTTTTCTCGGACTACGACACGAAGGATCTCGATTTGCTCGAGGTTCGGGGCCAGTTCATAGTTCGGGACAATCCTGAAGCCACGTAAGTATTGCAAATTGATGAACCTCGAAGATAGATGTAGTAACACACCATCCTTTGGCACGAAGGAGGGTTTGCATCCACTTTTGTTGTATGTCAGGGTATTTGGCCTTGAACTCGTCGGTGAATCGGAACGAAACGACCGGCAGTCCTGGGCAGTAGCTCTGAAACCGTTTCATCAGATCACGGGAAGAGTTCAGAGTTGCGACGGCATCGTTAGTACCTCAACATCGTCCTCTTTCAGGCCCATTCTGTTGGCCGCACTCTGAACGAGACTGCTGCCTGCAGTGCCCGTTGGGCGGTGAATGTCAGAGAGCACCATATAATATCCGCTGGCCTCGAGAGCGCGCGAAAGAAGGCGGGCATTCTTCAAGTCTTGCAATGCAACTCTGCGGTAGCCCTGGCATATATGATGAGGATCCGTTCCCGGCAATTGAAGTTTTACTCACGTCAAAACCGAGGTGCAACAGGTTGAAGTATTGCGCGATGATGGGGTGCGCAGGTCGTGAAAAATTCAAAGAGAACGAATACTCCACCGAGCCGAGATAGTGTAGCTCGAAGATGAGATCCTGGAGTTATACACGTCAGAGTTCCCATCTCAAGGGACAGATAAACAATCAGGTGCGGACTTTTGGGAGATGCGCCTTGTCCCTCCAGATCACCCATCCCACACCAGCATAGCAGAGACCTGCACGCGGCAACATTCAGCCATGTTACCTTCTGCCACGACGAGAGGTTTACCGAATTTGTGTCCCCTACAAGCTCTTTATGAGAAAGGAGGAGAAGAGCTGCACGTGATACACTCACGAGGTGTTGATAGAAACGACACGGGGGATCTGGAAGTCCCATTTGAGCTTTGGCTGTATGTGGGGTCAATGACGATCTCGGAAGTAACGAAGTCTTGTTCACCGTGGCGAATGGAGCAATGAAGCCGCCGCTGGCACCATCGACTATGCTACCCGTCAAACGACACGTTAAACTGGCTTTCCATAATAGAACGTACCATGAATTGGTACCTTGATAAAATTTATGAGCACGGAGTTGAGTACTTGATATAATAAGGCTTACGGAGTGGCCGGTCTTGGCCTCGTACTCGTCCAGTAAGTCACTCATCTCCTGAACCGGTTCGTAGTGCCCAGTGTAAGTACCTGAAATAGGGCTGAGGAGGAACGAATACCGATTCCGCAGGAGCTACGTACTTCCCAAAATGACGTAAACACCGATAGTGTTCTCGTCAACGTACTCCATCGCCTTCTTAGGATCGAGACAGTAGTTGCTTTCCACCGAAGTCGGAACGAGACGGCATTCCACTTCGAAGTATCTCGCAAACTTCTCCAATGCTACCTGCGCGTTGGCTCCCCTACGCAAAAAAATTAGCATACAAACACAAATGAGTGTCATTATCATCGCACATCACAATGTTAGGGCCAGGTTCGTGTATGCTTTTTCCCGCAGCCTTGCGCTTAGCCTGCCAAATGCGTTTCATTGCCAAACCTCCGAGTTGAATGGCTTCGGAAGAGCCAGTAGTAGCAGTACCAATGGCTTGCTGAGCGTGCTGAGCATGCCAAAGGTCGGCCAACATGCTGATGCAACGCGTGTGGATAAGCTCTGATAAATCATTCCAAGCGTATCCGTCATCGTCCAACAACAACGACGATGAAGAATTGAATACTTACGCGTCATCGGATACTCGTCCTGGTCGATGAGATTTTTGGAGATGTTCTCTTGCATCAGCTTATCTGCCTGGGGAGGCATCCAGGTATGAACAAACGAGGCGAGATTGAGTAGCGGTGTTCCATCGAGACTCAATTCGTCGTGTATGATCTGATACGCCGCATCCGCGTCGGATCCCTATGATCGGGTCGTTATCACCCCGTCGTTATACTGGCTGAAATAGCCACAAGCACCTTTGTAGGAATGCGGAACTTGGGCACTGGCTCAGCGCCGTACCTGGACTGAACAGTGACATCAGCTGCCTGACCTCGCTGTAGCTGGTGAAAGGATGTACTCCATATCCATGGAACGAGATGGACGGATCGGTCTGCGTGAGGTAGTGAGAATGTCCCTTGGATCTCTTGTCCTGTTATGTCCGTAGGTCAAGATGGTGACGCATGTGCCGATGATGATGCTAACCTGCGACGCTTGCAACAGACGCTCGGGGTTGATGTGCTGTGGATTGTCCGTGATCAGAGATTGCCGCGAGATCGAAGGGGCTTAGAGGCTGACCTTGGATAGAGCCATTTGTACGGTGAAGAGGCCGGCTAAGGCGAGTCTTGTCTGCAGGCGCACACAGACTTTGCGTTCTACTTTATAGCACGATTCAACACCATCGTCACCGGCGCGCGGGCGGGGCTGCTACTAAATATAGGACTTTCGTCACTTACAGTGCGGTCATCTGACGCGCTCGAACGTGCCATAGCACCGACACTCGCGTTTAACTGATCACTGATCTGATCTCCAGAGTCCAGTCGCGGTGGACCGTCCTCATACCCCCGCTTGCCCTGGGTCGTCTGCATTTGCTGCTGATAGGGATGAGATACGCGCAGAGAACACCAATACATACCCGACAAGGCAATCGAACGCGGCTGGTCAGCGCTCAATCACGTACTTGCTTTCCCAGCTTCCCGCGCCTGTAGCAACAAGATCCGGCTGCACTTGGAGTAATCTGGAGTGCTCGCGGCCCCCATCGACATGGATATCTGCGGCGTCATACTAGTACTAGTACTGACTGACAGCAGTAAAGATGTCTCGCACCCTGCCTGCGATCACGCGTACAGTCTCCAGCTCGCGAAGGTGTACCCAAATACGCAGTGGTCATGGGAATCGATGCTCCTCTGGACCTGCTTAAGTGCGGAATGTGCGTTCGGGCCTGTGGGAGCTGCTCATCAGTCGTACATTTCGGTCTGTGGACAAAGACCGTTTAGGGGTAGTAGATTCGATGCTGATGTTGTATCAGGTGGCGTCACAATCGACGGGAAACCTCAGCTCATTGCAGGGAAAGAGGCTGCTGAGAGCCCACGGAGCCCGGTGCTGGACGAGAAGCCGGAGACTTCTGTGACGACGCGTCCACATGCTTCGCAGTAAAAGCTTCAAGTAGCCTATCGCAAGCCTGCGCCGTCAGCGACCCTTAGCCGCGCCCACTCTCGGACGCGTATATCGGGCTCACTGCGTAATGCGACAGTGCACCGGACGGTCGGCTAGCGAACACGCGACGGGAGAAGCGCTTTTAGGTTCGCGCCGGGACCAGGTTGATTATGACGAACTAGTAGAGTGCGTACTAACACTGACTGCTCAGGCCTGGCATGGCGACGCGGCGGCGCACCAATCGATAGCGAGCGGCCATCCGTGCGCTACGCGACGGTGCTCTTCTGCATTTCCAGTCTGCCGCGGGAGATCTGATCGCGGCGCAGAACAGGCTCTTCCCAAAACAAGCTCTCAAGCTGACGTCGCGCCGTACTCGCGATGAACAAGGGATAACTTCGGTGTCTGGCCATCTCCGGTGCTAGGTTCCCTTCGCCCACAGCGTGACGCCATGCCCGACCCGACCCTGCAACGCGAGAGTTCGCCTTTCGTCGCCTACTTATCGGGGATGGTTAGACGGATTTCTGCTGGCTGCCCTTTCCTCCCTCCTCCACACTTCTCTCTCTTCCGGTCGCTTTCTATCTCTTCAGGTTCCCTCATGTCTCTGCCAATGCCTATTCGCAATAATTACAAGAACTTGCCGTCGTTCTCGCTGGTTATATCCACGGGGGAATATCCTCGCTCGCAGCCTATACCGGTGCCCCCGGCTACGATACCCCCCAAGACTCTGCAACCCACCCACAGGCGCGGCCCCCGGAGTCGACGTCCTGCATTCGACCCCATGGTATGATGCAGCATCGCGGCCATGTGCGACGTCACCCAATCATCGTGACCGCAGATGTCAGTCGACTACAGGTCCTCGCCCCCTAGGAGGCCGATGTTCAACAACGTGCGGTGTCCAAGCTTTATCATGGCATGCTACTGGCATCTGACACCCGACCATTCCCAGGTTGTCATACCTGAGGAAGTCTTCGAGGAAGATGAGAAGGAAGAGGTCGCCATCGACGATCTATCAGTCGTTCCGAATGTCAACGGCGCCCACGACGGTGGCGACGCGACTCGCACCAAGCGGGCCAAATTGACAAACTTCGCCATTGTATATTATCCTGCCTCCCTCCAGTCAAAGCATTCTGATTTCTATCTAGTACTCTCTCGCGGCGCACCCGAAGTCGGAGAAGAAGTCGAGCACTGTGCCCGCGCATACGTCGCGTTGATTCTCCCTTTTACTGTTGCGCGGATCCCGCGCCTCTTCATTGGTTTCGACAGGTTCTCGTTTCACGGCCTATCGCCAATTTTTGACCCCGTCTTTCTTCAAGCACCTTCTCTGGCGTGTCCGACCCGGCCTCACTCCGTGCTTTCCACTCCATGCCCATCTCTGTCTCGCATTGTACATGTTAGTCTTTCATTGAGCTTGCTTTGTGTGTCGCTGATTGCTAACGCCCGTATCGCGCAGTATACTCGCTTGCTTGTCGTGCTTTCGGTGGGAAACTGCTATCCGGTACCAAGTCTCAAGCTTTCCGACTTCTTATTGGGCAGCCGACCTAGAAACCTAATATACAGAGAGGGCTTCATAGCTTACACAACGTAGAACCAAATGTCCGTAAACAATAGACATCGAAATGAATATACAGTCGTCTTTACTACGATCTTCTTACTCTCCTTCACGCACCAGACCGCTGCGGCCACGTCTGATCCGCTCCTCCAGCCCTCCCTCGCCACTGAATACCTTTTTCTGCTCATGGCTGAGAAATCCAGCCATCCCCTTACTCTTCGTGCGTGCGCGTTCCTCTGCTTCGAGCTCAGCTTTCTCTTTCTCTAGCAACTCCGTTAGCCTTTGTTTGCGTTCGGCGTTCATCGAGTCAGCGTTCACAGACATCGCGGCGAGCTTCGCGGCACGGTCGTCTGCAGATGGAGCCGCAGTCCCGTTCTGAGGCGGCGGTGGAGATGCCCGGGGGCGTTTAGTGTAGGGCGAGTCGCGGTCGTAGCCACGAATATCAGGAGTTCTGCGGCGCTTGCGCTCGTTGGCAGCGTCAGAGGTTCTTCTGCTGCGTTCAAAGGTGGGACTGCGATGCCGACCACGGTTATCGTCTGAGGAATCGGAGGACTTTGGATAGGTATGTATGCGGTCGCGTTCCTGGCTCCGACTTCGTCGACGGGGCGAATCGCGCCGACGCACGGGTGACCGGGAGTAAGGAGACGGCGAACGACGGCGCTCGTATGGACTGTGTGTTTGGCGGAAGCGCGAATGCGACTCCCGGTCATCGTATCGATCCCTAGAGCGGGAACGCGAAACGGAACGTTGCCTATCGCGCTCGCTTCTGTCCCGACGTTTGTCCTTCTTGTGTTTCTTCTCCTTCTTCTCCTTCTTCTCCTTCTTGACTTTGATGCCGTTACGCTCCTGCATCTCGCGGAGCCGAAGGGGGTTTGACATGAGCTGTTCATATGCCGCCTGCTCTTGTTGCTTGATGGCCAGCAACGGGTCCTCGCGGATCTTGGAGGCGGTGTCGCGAACGGTGTTTGCGTACTGAGTCGCGATGAAGCTTTTATGCGCAGCACCAATCTGAATTGAGAGCATGTCAGCACGGTAGACCAGCCTGCTGACCAGCTGGATATACCTTCTCGTTGTCGCTCCCGATCAAGATCTTGTCTACCCGCTTTTTGCCAAGAAGATAGTCCTCCAGGTCGTTCGCGTTGGTACTACTCCCCGTAGCCGGCGTAGCATACATCCATTCTAGCTTCTCCGTTCGTTTTCTCCCCGTCTTTTCCTCTTGAAGCCGCTGAAGCTCCTGCAGTTGACGCTCTTCCTCCTTCTCCTTACGCAACTGGTCGAGCTTCTTCTTTTCCTCCAGCTGATAGATGGTTTCTCGTCAATCATGTGGACATATACAGCAGGTGAATCCGGCTACTGACCGCCTTCTTCTCCTCAAGCCATACCCGCTCCTGGTTCTTCAGCAGGAGCGGGTGCCACGACTTCTTCATGTTGAGATCGCCTCCACCCATCTTTATCAAGTGTAACGGGGTCGACGGTTACAAAGGGGAGGGATATCGCCGGGTGAGGGCGCGAGAGGGATGAACGAAGGGAGGAAGCGCCTGGCATGACTGAGGCGGGGCGCTTGGCTAGATTTGTCCGTGTTTGGCTGGATGTGGCGATGCAGTGGCTAGACATAGCGCTGCGCGGCAGTGGGCACGACCGGGTCGCGCGGTGAACAACTTGCAATCCACGACGTCGTTGCCTCTGAGCCGCCAAAGGACCAAAAGGCCGCTGCAGTCTGATGCAGTCATGGCCGAATCCGAAGACGACTCTGCACACTATGGCCTGCTGAATGGCGACACACACGGGGACGCTGTCCCTGCTCAGGCTGCGCCTACGCGATCCATCTACGCCATGACCCGGAGCGAGATTACCAGGGGGATTGCGAACCGCTTCGTTCATTCTAGGACGTACATATTGCTTTACATTGGCATGGCTGCACTCTCGACGACGACGGTGGTCCTGAGCCTCGTTGACGGATGCCCTGGATTGGCGTTCTATATATTGGAATTCATCATCAATACGGCCATGATATGCGAAGTCGGCATCCGGTTTGTCGCGTTCGGGCGAGTGAGTTTGTTGCCATGGCCCCGCGACGCAGGAAGTTGACAAACGCATTCACACAGCAATTCTGGAAATCGCCGTTCAACGTCTTCGACTTGGTGGTTACGGCATTCTGCGCACTGACGTTACTCGTCATTGTATTCGCTGGCTGTGGCGCTACGAGCAAGGAAGAAGAGATTCTGGACACGCTTCTCCTCACGGTTCGAAACGTGCTTCAGTTCGGCCGCCTCGTCTCCGTCATGCGGCAGTAGGTCCCGTCCTTCCTGATTCCCGCGTGTCAATGGGACGACTCACGACGCTCCCGTCAGATCCGGACACTCCATCTTCTCGAGGCCGAAGCCGATTGATCTCAGGAATCGCAACCTCGATATCGACCTCGAGGACGACGACATAGCGATCGACAACGCCGAGCTGGGCCGGTCGCTATTGTTCGAAGCGAACGAACAGGAGGAACAGGAGCGAAGTTCGCAGGGGCGGTCGCTGACGGACATGCCCCGGGCGGCGCAGGCGGTGAAAGATCGGGACACCGAAGACGTGTGGGCCGAACTGGGATAAGTGGTGGACTGCCTGAGGTTAATTGAGCACCAAAGTGGGTCGTTCAGTTCCTCGCCCCGAACGCGTCTCATCAGGCAGCAGCTGATCGGAGTGAATGGCGCGCGCGTCGTTTTGGCATGATAATTGGAAGGGTGTTCGATTGCTTCCCATAGGGAACGAATCCACGTTTGTCGGGATAGAACGAACAATGATGATATCAGGAACTCCATTGTGCTGTTTGCACGAAGCTGGTCCTGAGATTCTCTGCAGACGTCGCATATGGTGATTGGACACGGGACGGGGTCGGACAGGACCCGCTCTTATCAATCTGATTGCCCTCTGGCGCCGCCCTTCAATATCATGATTGCCGCCATTGTACAGTAGCGTGTCGGTGTCGTCCACGACCTGACTCGTGATGGGCGGGGCGGGTCAGTCGGGGCGGGTTTGAATGGGTGCAAAGGGCCGTCAAGGGCGGCATTCGAACCGAGTCGGTGAGGACGTGATACTAGCTGGGACCTGACCAGGAGGAGGCGGCAGAAGCAGGACAGGAACGGCAGAAGTCGCGGCGCGGATTCGAGGGACGGCTCGGGCGGAAAACTCCCGGGACCTACCTACCTACCTACCGGGGTCACGGGGCCGCGCGCTCGCCAGCGTCGCGGGAGAATCCGTTTATGCACGTTTGAGGCCAGATTGGCTCAGATATCGTCGCTGGACGGGACGGGGCCGACGTCGGGGATGAGCAAGGGCACCGCGCTGTCGCCGTCTGATCAACGATCCATCACGTCGCCGAGATGAGATGAGCAGTGGGCGCCTTGCATGGGAGGAAGCCGACGCGTGCGGGCCCCAGCTGCCTCACCGGTACTCACGCACTTGGCTCAAGCTGGCCGCCTTGGATCCGTGTCGCTTCAACGTCGCTAGAAAAATTGCTCAGGCGGGAATGCGTAAAGTAGTACGTGATACGGCGCGGCTATCAGAGCCCTGAGGGCACCGTAGTTCGCGCAACGCGGGTAAAGAGGCCGGGTCCGAGCAGCCGGAGCTGGCGTTGTGCCCCAGCTTCGGGAAGGTGATCGCGCGCAGGCAGGCTATGGGCTAATCCCGTTTTCCTCTGGCCGACCACCGTACGCTGCGCCGGGGCGTTTACTCTGCTCGCGGCCAGCGCTGTAACTACCTCCTCCTCGTCCTGTATTATGTCCCAGCCCTGGCAGCCCCAGCAGCAGCAAAACCGCTGGTGGTCCCGCACATCCTCCAGGGACGCCGCACAACCAGACTCCCTTCGCCAGACGCACGCTCATTCCTACACGACACACTCCACCGACGAGAAAGCCGCCAACAAGCTCCGTGCCCCCTCCTACCGACGTGTCCCCTCCGCATCCAAGCTCGCCAACGCATTTGGCCT
>NW_006767433.1:2534814-2712045 GCF_000264995.1 Punctularia strigosozonata HHB-11173 SS5
GGGACGGCTCGGGCGGAAAACTCCCGGGACCTACCTACCTACCTACCGGGGTCACGGGGCCGCGCGCTCGCCAGCGTCGCGGGAGAATCCGTTTATGCACGTTTGAGGCCAGATTGGCTCAGATATCGTCGCTGGACGGGACGGGGCCGACGTCGGGGATGAGCAAGGGCACCGCGCTGTCGCCGTCTGATCAACGATCCATCACGTCGCCGAGATGAGATGAGCAGTGGGCGCCTTGCATGGGAGGAAGCCGACGCGTGCGGGCCCCAGCTGCCTCACCGGTACTCACGCACTTGGCTCAAGCTGGCCGCCTTGGATCCGTGTCGCTTCAACGTCGCTAGAAAAATTGCTCAGGCGGGAATGCGTAAAGTAGTACGTGATACGGCGCGGCTATCAGAGCCCTGAGGGCACCGTAGTTCGCGCAACGCGGGTAAAGAGGCCGGGTCCGAGCAGCCGGAGCTGGCGTTGTGCCCCAGCTTCGGGAAGGTGATCGCGCGCAGGCAGGCTATGGGCTAATCCCGTTTTCCTCTGGCCGACCACCGTACGCTGCGCCGGGGCGTTTACTCTGCTCGCGGCCAGCGCTGTAACTACCTCCTCCTCGTCCTGTATTATGTCCCAGCCCTGGCAGCCCCAGCAGCAGCAAAACCGCTGGTGGTCCCGCACATCCTCCAGGGACGCCGCACAACCAGACTCCCTTCGCCAGACGCACGCTCATTCCTACACGACACACTCCACCGACGAGAAAGCCGCCAACAAGCTCCGTGCCCCCTCCTACCGACGTGTCCCCTCCGCATCCAAGCTCGCCAACGCATTTGGCCTCGGCAAGTCCAAGAAACAGCAGCCCGAGCTTGCCATACAAGACCCCCCAGACTCATCCAGGCCCCCCGCATCCCCTTTCATCCAAACCGCTCTTCGCCACCAACAGGAAGAGAGGCCGGTCAGGCTCGGTCGCCCACCAGCTCGGTCGGTCTCCACCGTGGCCACCGAGGCGGAGCCCAGGACACCCTCCGACGCTGGCAGAAACCGCGGTTCCGTCCTCACGCTCTCCGACCCGGATCCCTTCGCTGCCCATGTCGTCTCGCCCACCGCTCCTCAGGACCGGTCGCGCCTCTCCGCCTATTCAGACAAATCCCAGTGGGATCAGAAAGCTAGGAAGCCGATCCCGGATCGTTTGTCCTACGCATCTGGTTCTTCTTCGTTATCGTACCACACTGGCGAGAGTTCGGGCTCTGGAAAAACGCGGTCCGTAATTCAGTCCCTTTTTCTCCATGTATCATTCAATTGAGTCCACTGCGCAGGTCCCGTAATATTGAGGCACGCCAACCATGCGCAGAGCCCTCCAAACTAGCCTCTGCCTCCCGCGTCATGGACATATCTCAGTCAACCTCCAGGCAGGCCGCTTCATCCACACTGACAGACGCCAATAGGCGCAGCAATCCTCCTCCAGCTACCGCAACCCGACCTCCATTACGTCCGCGTGGAAAGACAGAGTCGGGATCTTCGACTTCGCGGGAGGGAACCTTTCTTCCCAAGGATCAAACCCGACCAGCGCCTTCTCCCGCTTCGTCACACCCATCGAGTCGGAGCGACTCGCCCGACGCCCCGGTGGTTATCGTTCGCCAGCCGTCTAGCACAAGATTACGTGTGCATGCACCTCCGTCGGCGCCCCCAAAGATTGGCCTTCCGCCTCCGCCCCTGCAGGAGGCGCGGACGGAGCCCTCTGCCGAGGATGAACCTTCCGACTGGTCATCCACTCGGCTTTCCTTTGCTTCATCTATATCGTCGCATCGCGATATAATACAGGCTTTGGAGAGTGCTGGAGCTGGATTCGAGCTGAGCCGGTCTCCGCCGCTTCTGCCTGTCGACAAGCCGCCGTACCCGTACCCGTCTGCCGAGCCGCAAGTCGGAAATACTGCCCCGCAGACCGCCATGCCGAGCAGGATGTGGAGTACACCGGCCTTGACACTACCGCTCAGGATAGACTCGAGTCGCCGGACCTTGAAGAAAGCCGTCTCCCAACAGTCGCTCGGCAGTCAGGCCGCAGCCGCCCACGCATACGCGAGCTCGTGTTCCACGCCTCCAGCTACAGTTGTCGGTGACGACGGTCATGCGCATCCCGTCGGCAGAGCGCCGCGCAAGCAACGTTCTTTCCACACCCCGCGTTTGCCCTTGCCTTCTGTACCCTTGCCCACCCAACTGCGTCACGCCAGCTCCTTCGGACTTTCGTCTACCAACGATGCATCGCCGCGTAAGGACGCAAAAGAACCGGGCGAGAAAGATAGCAGGAGAGCCAGTACAAGTTCCACGCATCAACCAAGGAAGCGACTGTTCTCGGGCCCTACTCTGCGGCGTTCATCGACACAAGCGTCGCAGACGACACAACAGGACGACGTGCGCTCCCTCTTCAGTCTTCAGACCGATGAACAGCACAGTTCCCGGGGGCTGCCCGGTTCCCCGTCCGCTCCTGCCTCGCCTGTGCTTCCGCCCGGCGACGGGCCCGCTCAATCACCCTGGTGGGATGACTCGTCTACATCAGCGGAGAAGGCGCTCGCCGATTCCTCGGACTGGGAACAACCTCAGCAGATCCTGAGTCCGGCGGAGATCACGCAGCTCGAGGCGGAATTCGATGAGCAGGATGGCGAGCACTCATACACGCGCTCGCGGGGTGCATCATTCACATCGGTCAGCACGGCGAATATGTCGCTCAGCAACCACGGTCATGCCGATCGCCCCACCTCGTCGGGCGGGTCCAGTTACATCGCGAACATGCGTTCACGGGATCGCCCTTATAGCGGGAGACTCGGTGCTGATTCTTTCCAACCACTCACGATAACGCCAACGTTGCCTTCGAGGAGTCACTCGATGATGTACAAATCCACGCCCAACCCTTCGCTAGCCACCCGGCCCTCGACTGCCCAATCCCCTCCTGCCTCGCCGCTGCAGTCCTCGACCCAACCACCTCCAAGACCTTTGACGGGTTTATCTCCACCACCACGACGTCGCCCCACCGTGTCGAAAGTGACGGTCGAGGAGCAGACAGTCGGCCAACTCCTGCTCCCCGGTGAACTGCCCACGAACACCGCGAATAAGCGTGCGAGCATCGTGCCCGTCAACCCCCTATCGCCTCCGCCCATCAGACGAAGTAATCCGTCAATGCGCAAGCCGACCATCGCACAGACGCTGCTGTCGAAAGCGCAGAAGCCGTCCTTTCTCGAGATCGGTGACGGGAACATCGCCGAACGCGGGAGGTCTGGGCCTGCACGCTCGGACCGGCGACCAGTTGCCGACAACTTCCTGGACCTTGACCGGTCCTCTTTCGACACCGTCCGTAGCGATACTCTGGAATGAGGATTATCGACATTGGATGCCTTCCGCCCCTTTTTATTTGCTAATATGCTGTCTATTAGTTTGAATCCTTTGCGCCACTCATTCTCTACGATGTGCGCTATAATTCGGTCCATAATGCTTTGAGGGTATCCACACATTTCTTCGTTCTTTGCTTCGTGAATACAATCACTGGACATACCATCGTTCCTTTCGATACCTCGAGGAATATTTTGATCTGTAGCTGTGACCATGCATATAATCCCCCGGAAATAGACTGCGGCATAGCCCAATGCTAGAATACACAAATCGGTCGTAACTAAGCAATTAGTCTGTTTCGTCGGTGTGGTATCCTGCTCTGCGCATTGCTCCGAGACGATGGCGAGCTGCACCGAGCTCCTTTTCGAGCCTAAGTATCTCGACTTGTTGCTCCATCTCCCTTCTCTTGAACTCGAGCACTGCCATATTCTTGTAGTCGACATCCTCTTCTTCGGCTTGCCTCGCGGATACCGCCTTGACCTGTCGGACGAGAGCCTTCACCGCTTCAGTGACTGCTTTTGCAGCCAACTCGAGCCGTTCCTGAGTCTTCGACATCAAGCTCGCTTTCACGCGCGACGCCGCCACGAGCTGTGCGGTGGCAGCAGCAACCTCGTTGGACGCCACGATAAGTTGCTCCAACGAATGGGTACCTGACAAGACGCCGTCGGCGCTCTCAATGAGCAAATTCGTGGCAAATGCAACGGCGCGAGCCGCAGAGATGAGGCCCTCGGTCCACCGGTTGTTGCGCTTGTAAAACTGCGCCGTCGTGCTGGAACCCTTTCCTTGGGCGACGATCTCTTGTTGAGATTCTGTCGCAGCTTGGATCAGACGTGCAATTGCATTAGCGATTGCCATTGTGGCAGCGAGAATCGAGTCGTGGACCTTGATATCGATGGCGCTGAACCGAGATGAATCGCGGGGACGAGATATGAGCTCCTGCAGGCGGGCCGTGGCAGCTTCGATGGCTTGCGCGGCGCCCATCATCTCCTGCTCTACGAGATCGCCAAGATCGCCGTTGGCTTTCGCCAGTGCGCCGCCCTTGTTGCCCTTGGGGACGAGCCCGTCGATGATCTCCGATAGCTTGGTGAGGGCCGCTCGAACTTCTCCATTGCTGCGCATCGCAACCTCCTTCCTTGCCGCAGGTTGCATGAGATCCAATTTGTACGATTGCAGATTCAGGAAAACTCGCAACCCCGACTCTCCAGCTGTCCTGGCCTGGTTGATGATTTTATCCGAAGCGTCGTCATCGGGGGCTAGCCGAGTGATGCCTTTGGTGCTGATCAGAACGTCAGACAGTGATTGTGCGAGCTCGTTGGCTCCTTTGATGACTTCGACGTGGTCTCCGCCGGTTTCGCCACCAAGGTAGAGGTTGAAGACCATCGCAAAGTCCGTCGCCATTCCATTCGCCTTTTCAATCATCGAAAGGGTATATTCAGGCGTGGAATTGAGATTGCCCGCTTGTGTAGGCGACTCCAATTCATACAGGGCATTGTCAACCTTCTGCACGCAAGCTTGCAAGATCGAGTCTGAAAAGAAAAAATGTCGGTGCCGACGTCATGAAAGCTTCAAGAAATCCTACCGATGATCTGGTTGAGCTTCTTCCGGTTATCAAGAATCAGAGTGTCAATTTGCGCGTTGGTTGCTTCCTCGGCGATGTTTTGATGCTAAGAGCATATATTGAGTACGTCTCAATATCACATACTGGTCGATTTTACCTGTTGAGCCTCCGACAGCTGAGCAATCGTGCTGTCCATCCCCTCATTCAAGATTGCGATCTCCTGGTCCTTCTCCTCACGGAGGCGCTCCATGTCGGCAGCTTGCGCGTCAATCTTCGCGAGTAAATCGTCGATTTGAAGTTGTTTGGCCTGACAGTGTCGACGTCAATGTCAGCTCACACCCGATACGCTGTAATGCGAAGTGGAGAAAATCACCCGTAAGGAATCTTCAAGCTCCGTGAGCTGCCGATTGTATTTCGACATGACAGTCGAAACTTCGGAGCTCTTCGATCGAGAAGCATCTTCCGCTCGTTCGTTGGCGAAGTTCAGTTCGCGACGAAGACGATCTAGCTCATCCTTGTGGGATGCCTTCTGTCTATCAAGGTCAAACCTGGCCCGGTCGCGCTCGCGAATCATGTCCGCTAGCTCGATGTTCTTGGCCTTGAGATCCCGCTCCATACGCTCCATCTTGTCGATAGCCTCTTGAGCAGAGTTAGCCTTAAGCTGGAATTGCTTGAACTTCGCCAGCATGTCCAGGTGCTCCGTGCGCAGCTGGCTGTACAGTTTGGCCAGTGCCTCGTATTTGTTCCGCCAAAGCGTAACTTGATCTTGAAGTTGCTTGATCAAATCATCCTTCGAAGCCAGCTGTTGCCCGATGTTCATGCCAACGGTGCTAAGCTCTCCCTCGAGCGCTTTCACTCTCTAGGTACGCTTATCAGATAACAGCACTGCCGATGCCAGACCGGCCATTTTACATACTCGATCATATTGCTCGAGCATGAGTTGATTGCGCTCGTATTCGCCTCGAATAGCGAGGAGCTGACGTTCAAGCTCGTGGACTTGTGCTGCAGCCTGGTTATTATACTGCATCATTTGCTGTTGCAAAAGCTGTTCTTGTGCAAGTCTTTGCTGCTCGGCTTGCTGTCTTTGACGTTCCTCGAACTCCCGCTGTTGCTGAGCCTCGAGCTCGAGTCTGCGCCGTTCTTCAGCTTCACGAGCAGCCTGGAGTGCCTTCTGCTGTTCCTCATACTCCTTGAGCATGCGTGCCTGTTCACTGACCATGGCGGCATCAGCAGAAGGCACCGGAGGAGGAGACGGTGCAGGTGCGGTGGTGGGGCGGGCAGGCATGGGAGGCGCCTCGCCTTTGTCCGTAAGATTAGGAGGATCCTGGCAGAGATCAATGGTCCGAAACACAAGAGGGTCACGCTGCCTACCTGACCGAGTTTAGGCACGTTGATAAGGCCGGTAAGATACTTCAGATTTGAGCATTCATAGTAAAACTTGCGCAAAGCGTGGTGTTGAGAGTTGTACCGCTGAACCAAGGGAACCAGAGCATCTGGGTCGTTGGTCTCTGCAAATGTTGATCAGCAATAAGGATATCTCAGGCACTGAATCAAGCCTACTACGATGCATGGCCCTGAGCATGCTCGTGATGAAGCGATAGATGCCCCAGCTCTCCTTCACCAACGGAACAAGGGCCGAAATGCGGCATTCGTTGTTTGCAGAGCCTTTGAAATGAGCAAAAATGAGGCGCTGGAAGGAGTCAATTTGGTCTTGAAGCCCCATCAGATCTGAGATAGTCTCATAGCTGATGCATGCCCTCGGTCAGTATATGTCGTTTGTCCACAAAACTCGGTATCCATACCCTTCATTAGGATCGTCTATCCCTTTCAGGCTTATATACTCTTCATATTCAAAGAGACCATTGAACTCGGGCCGTAGCCGATGGAAGCGGAGTTTGGCAAGGATGAATTGCACGTAGCTGCGGATGAGAGGTCCATACCCTAAAAAGCTTCAGTCAGTACTCCCCCCAACCAACGATGATTGACTACGAACCCCGCGGGGTTTCATGCCCAACCGTCCGAGCGCATGTTTCGAGCCATCCTGTTTGTCCGTGAGCTTCTTTGATCGTCTATAAAGTATGGCGGTCAAGCGATACCCGAAGAACAGTATGTTGCTTAAAACTGACGATGGGATGGCCTTCTTGCAGGACCTTGTGAACAGTGATGAGCGCCTTGAAGGTCTGAACTTCATCGGATAGGATAGGTTGCACGCGCAAGCCACTCCAGAAGGATATCGACGAATGATAGTCCCATGTATATACGATGCATTCTAATGATAATTGATGAGCCAAGTTAGGTAGCATAGACCGTGAACAGCAGGCGTACTGCGAACGTGTTTCTGCTTCGGGGCAGTCTCGTCTGGATTCGTGGCTTTCTTGATGTTGATTGCGAGCTCCGATTCCGCCTTGTCCTTGTCCACCGGTCGAGTTGGATAGTGGACCTCGTCACCGTCAATATCGAAACCTCCAGTTTGCCGCGTGCGGCCACTCCCGTACCTGTCAAACAAGACAATCAGCTGCAGCCACCTTGTACGAGTGAAATGAACGGCTTACATCGTGAGTTAAGGATGAGGAGCGAGGATAATCGTCGCGGCAGGTCGCCTTGGGCGAGCGCAGCCCCGGCAGTTGCTTACGTCATATACGCGCTGCACCGTGACGCCCGGCGCGAAGCACCTTCTCCGGATCCGTACTGTATGCTTTTCTCCGTCGCAGCCCGCTTTGTGCGAAGGCCACGCACATATTTCTCGGCATGGAACTCGCACAAACTGTCATCCGCATTCTCCCCTAGGAGTTGCATATCCACCACAACCAACCCGACCACTCCGTATAAGGCTCGCGGTTCGTCCGTTTCGACGGCCGCGATGATCATCACTGGGTTCATACCTATATCCTGCTTTGCACTTGGTACCTGGCAGGTCAAGAGGCTCAAGTGGAAGGTTGCATTGATTGATGAGCTGGAGGAGAAGATGGAACGTGATCCACTGCCATTACCCAGCCGCGTCAAGTAAGTATAAGCTTGCATAATTCGCTCGAAGCCGATGACTCATGTATGCTTCCAGCCTGGATGTGCTATCCAACTTTGCATATCGAAGAGTGGTACTATCCGGAAGGTGGGACCACGCGCATACTGTCCTGGTTGGTCCGCGCGTGCGTGAAGGTACCAACGGATACCACGTCGTTACTCCACTCGTCAGAGAAAACGGTTCGACTGTATTGGTCGACCGTGGTTTTGTAACAAAAGACGCAGCCGAAAATGCTCTACGCCGTGGAACATCGGACGATTCTGCAGTGCAGGTGTACGGGATCATCAGAACCGGTCAGAACCGCAACAGGTTCACTCCAGACAACCACCCGGAGAACGGTGAATGGCATTGGCTTGACATCGGTGCCCTAGCAGAACATGCCGGCGGAGAAGCAGCCGGTGTCCAGCCGGTGTTGATCGAGGAAATATTTGGTGAGCAAGTATGCCTGCTTGCAGTGTGTGACATGACTAAAGAGGAGCAAGATGGACACGGTGGTCAAGCGGCGTCGAGGATAGCCAATGCTATTCCGGTTGGTCGGTCACCGACAGTTGACGTGCCCAACTCACATTTGTCGTATCTAATAACCTGGTGCGTTGCTACATCCGTCCCTGTAGAGTAGAAGATTAACATGGGATCAGGTATTCCCTGTCTGCCTTTACCTCTGTCATGTTCCTGCGGCTGTTTCTCAATCGTAAACGAGCTCGCGGACGCCTGCGGCTATGATGCAGATGTGCTGCAGTTGCTCGGCACGTATCCGATGCATATTGGGGCAAGGATTCCGCGCCTTCGAGGTACACTGGCGCAGATGAAGCACGAGTCTCGCACAACACCGCTGTTGGCATGCTCTCTTAGGGCGACACGTAGCCGCGAAATCTTCGGTAGCACTCTGCAAGGTCTTCGTATCGCGGCCCTGGTCTGACCGTGCTTTATCGCGCGAGCCATTCCTCTGGAGGTGCTATGCACCTCTATGCGACGTTTGCGACGCATGGAAACCAAAACCAAGTTCCTCCTTCCATGTGGTGATACATATCCAGACCCCCTGCAGCTCGAGCGTTGCGAACTCCAGGTCACTGCTTGAGCCTTAATTTCAAGTGCTTAACATCGTACAATATCGTTCTCAGCGTAGTGATGACTGAGTACGCGGCATGTCCGAACAACGCCGAGATTCACGTGCGCATTAAGAGCGCTGGAGTGCAACCGAGGGGCAGCACAACCGAAGGGCCTCTTTGCCTGATGTGTGCTCCCGTGGAATCCTGCAACCGCACAGGACATTGCAGCTGACCTCCTAACTCATACCACCTCCACGTTGATGGCAGAGACTGTACCTTCCGATGAACGTACTGTGAGCAATCGCCAAGGACGTATTCACTTCACCGGCGACAAGCTTTCGCGTACGTCCGGTTCATCCGACGGGTCCAATGCGTATAGTAGCCTCGGTCGAGGGGCACCTCCAAGCCAACGGAGGAAGAACCTCGCTTCAACAGGAGCCGCACGTCCTGCTGACCCCATTGACGACATTCGGCAACGCGTTCGCTCGTTGGAAGGATTAAACGGGATTGCTGGACCGTCTCGGCGTAGTAATGCCGCCGTCGCTGCTACAGGATGGGTCACTTCTGCCGGTCTTCGGGGGGCTGATTCTTCGCCTCGCGGGAAAGGATCTGTTGGACCTTCGGACGGAATAGCTGCTCTGAAGAATAGCCTCGGGTCCTTCAGTAACGAAAGCTTAGGTATGAGCATGTGATTATCTGCGCTACTCGAGCTTATTTCTCTCGAAGCCCAGGATGGTGAGTAATTGTGCACAACACCCCCGATTTTGACTTATTCAGTCAACCAGATCCTGCAATAGTGGAGGATGTACAGCGTATCATGCGGGCCAAGGCACGCCACGACGCCCGCGTCAGGAGTTCACAGTCAAGCCCCACGAATAATACCAGCTCCTACACTACCGGTATAGTGCCCGGAACCAATAGGTCTTCGCCAATACCTTTTCCTCCGTCAATTCGGGGGACGCTCGGGGCAAACGCAGCTACACCTGTGCCAGAGGCTGATATTGACTTCAGTCCTTCCGTTGGCAACGATGTTGCTCTGCATCCAGTCCCATTATCGGTCAACGACGGCGCGACGTTGGACTGGTCTGTCCATGACGCCGCAGACACACGTCACGAACGCAAGTGGAGCCTCACCGTGGGGAAGCGCAAGGGAAAACACAAGTCAACATCCCCCGCAGGAGTCGTGGAACAACAGGACTCATTATACACAGGTAATGCACCCTTTCAACGCCTAGGATTTCGAAGTCATATGAATCGAGCTACGTGTTGGCAGACAGACTCAGCAGGATCAAATCCAGGGCATCCCCGCGCACTTTAAAAAAGGCGCAGATCACTAGCGACCAGCTTTCTCGACGCTACGGTCTACTGTTTCCGTCACTGGCAGCGGGAAATAAGCCTCTGGATATTGCGCAAGTTGCACGGTGGTTTAATATGCAAGAACCTATCGTCCGTTCCTTCTTGGACCAAAGTGAACCCCTGACCTGGCTCAAGCACCTCGAGCGTCGACAGCCTGAAGTACAGAATCGACTACCTTGGCTCATGACTGCACGTATTGTCGAAGAGTACTGCAAGGCTCATGCCAGAAATGATGCCGCTATGGCCACTATCCCGGAGGACTCCACTATCACAGGCGACATGTCCATGTTGGACAAGTCACCGTCATGGAACTCACAAAATGTTGTGAGGTCTCGCCCAGTGTCCCTCTTATCTCTGGAAGCGGCGAGATCAAGGACTCAATCTAGCCACGCGTATGATGTCTCGTTCGAGCCTTCCGTCGAGTCCAGACGACATGCCCGCGGCAGCCATTCCATCCACAGCATAAACGGTTCTTCGACTGGCCACAAGGCGGCGTACATGGTCGACAGCCCCCGAAGCTCCCTCAGTAGTATCAATCTTCCTCGCCTACCCCCTCATGGCCCATCGCCCGGGCACTCGCCATCAAACAGTCTTTCCCATCGCCGTGACTTTGCGAAGCGCTTTAGCGGTCGCGGCCACGACAGTGACGACGGTCGTTCGTCAGCGAGAGAGTCCTTCGAACGCAGTTCGATATCAGATGACGCTCAAAGCCGCCCTGTATCGGGCCTACATACCCAGAAGCAACCTAAAGCTATCATGCGTCCCTCTGCACTGCACGTGCCCAACCGAGATACTGGTGACGACGATGAAGGAGGGTCTCGGCATGATGTCAAAGCCGACGAAGATTTGGAGACGGAGTTACCGGGATCTTCGACTGCCAAACCGTTCCCCCTTGACACCGTGAAAGTTCGTCCACCGTTGGAGTACAGGAGATCTCAGACGGAGCCGAACGCCGCTGTCCCAAGAGAGGGCACGTACCTCACGACGCCTCGAGCTATGCGTATCTCTTTACCATCCTCTGACAAGCGCCCTCGGCTGGAGACGGTTCCCAGTCACCAGCGGGTTGCAAATGAGGAGGGTGAGCGAGAGGCTTACGAGAAGAAGTCCCGGTATGAATGCCCATTGCATCTCAACTCAGCCTTTTCTGACCTCGCCAACAGACTGCTGGAAGACGTCTCAGCGCAGAACCACAGGTTGAGACAGTTGCTCAAGCGTGTTTCTGGTATTGTCAATGAATACCATGATGTTCAAACTACCGTCGCAGGGCTATCCAACGGGACCGCCAACTGGATATCGTCTGATGTTGTGGACGCGTTCTCCCACGATCCGGCAGCAGTCAGTGGCACAGCTCGCCGACTGAGGGGCTGGAAAGCCGTCGAGGATATTCATCGTAGGATCCAGCGCCAGCGTGAAGTACTCGACCTATTTGCCCAATCAGGCGCGGATGAGCAATCATTGCTACCGGACAGCGGTCTATTTGACCCGCCTGTCAAAGCCTTAGCCACCCTTCTGGAGCAGTTGGAAAGCGAGCGCAGCGACATCATGGCGAGGGCAGAAGATGTCGCGAACTTGCTATTGAGGGTCAAGGAATCGCATCAGCCCACGAAGCAGGAGTACAATGAGACGTTGGCTCATGTTTCCGTGGTCTACCCCGAGGTAAGTAGCTTGAATTTCGCGTGCCCCACCGACCATGACATGCACTCGCAGCTTTCCCAAATCGCTGTCCTGGAGGAGAGCTACAAGGATCATTACCAACAGCTATGGGAATTTGGCATGGACGTGCTGACCCTTATCCTGGACACCGTGACACCTTTCTGGAGATTCTACGGTCGAACCATCGCTGACGACGTGCAAGCATTCCTCGTGATCCCGTGGTATCGCAACGAATACACCGGGGAGTCTAAGAGGTACCCAATTGAACACTTGCCACGGCGGTCATTTCGGCACTGGATTGGTCTGCTCTTGTTCGGTATCTCGAGCGTTATGCTTGCTGCAGCGGAGGCGAAAGTTGCCATCCTTGCAACCACTCGTTATCGCATTCCGTGGCTCGCTGATTCCAGCTTACGGTGGTTGATCATCCCGTTTTTCTGGATGGGAACTTTAGGATTGTGGTTCGCGTTCCTGATTCAATGTTGTATTGTTGGATTGGAGGCTGGGGTGATAGCCTGGTGGTTCGGATGGTTAATTCGAATATTCTCGTAATCAACGCAGGTTCTTCGCTTTCGATTCACTGGAATTTCCTCTCGTTCGTCTGTATCTTTATGGCTGTCTTGCTATCTGAAGCTCATTGGACATACACACATCAGTCGCAGCTAGTGCATCGTAGCATTCGTATGTCATTATCGCTGAGTCTGTGACGTTGATGCTGAGGGCTCTGATATCAAGGACGGATTCGAAAGATTGGGCACCCTATTCTCTTCAATGCACCTACGACAGAAACCTAGGACGAAGCAGTGATTTATATTGGGACATCCCTATGGACCACAGCACTCACGTCCGCCAAGAAGTAAAGGAACTCCTGTAGCTCTACAGCCGTGGCATGCTATGGGCTGCCTCTTGATGGCTGCAGCTTGCAGAATGGTGTTGCTGCGCCTCCTCTTAGTAGGCAAGGGATCGCCCAAAGCTGACCCGCTGGCTGGGTTGTTCAGAGCAGTCTCCTGAGATTCTGTCGGCCATGGCGATGTATCCGGACGAACAGCTGTGGCCACCGCTCCCTGTTCCATCTTCGACGTTATCATCGCTGTTGACGAGGAAGCCTGATCCGCGACCCTCTGGTTGGGTGATTCCAGGCTCGGCCCTTGCACCCTGCTTTTGGAATCGGCCTGTTTCCGCTTTCGGGTCGCCGAATTTTTGCGGGCAGAGGCAGCCAAGTTCTCGGGAGCTGTAGGGTCAATAGGTCTCATAGAGTAACGGTGAACGAATCGCTGCGGAAGCATGAGCACGCAGAAACCTGCACATGCAGCGCAGCTAACACGTACGTCTCGCAAGGTGTTAAGGAGTGGACCATCTGGCAATCGATGTTGTACATACTGGCGCTCGGGCAGAGATTCGATCTGAAAATTATTCAGTGCATATAGGATGGCAGAAACCCAGAGCCATACGATGCTTTGCAGGATAGATTCGTTTTTGTGCATCGTTTGCTCTCCACCTGCCCATTGTTGAAGTAGTTCCCATAGACCGGCAGGCGGATTCATGAAACGGAACGTGACCACAGGCGCTTGTCCAGACCCTGAGTTACTATCAGGCAGCGCTGAGGCAGGTTCGACCACCGTAGTCACAAGTATCGTAGGAGCGGCGTTGAATTGCGTGGCCGCGACTCGCTCACATACCGCCGGCTTCCGAGGGAAAAGCCATCTGGTGGAGGTTTTTTCACGGAATTCAAGCACCAGGTCGAAGCCGGTAGGCGGACACGAGGAAGACGGCTGAGATGGCGTGACTGTGGATTGGACAGGTGCTGTAGGAAGCGCCTGTATCAGTAGACCCAGCGTCCTGAGTTGTTCTGGTGTCGCTTGTCCCGTGGCGGCAGTATGTAGTAGCGCAGTGAGTTGGGGGCTGTTTGCCGCTGCCCGGTTGACTTGGGCTATAAGCTCGGACGACACCGAGCTAGATGCGGTGGAGGGAGTGGGTTGTGCCGGCGTATACTTCACCTCGACAATTGTGGTATTGATGAATGAATGTGGTCCTATCTCTACATCACATCTCCCAAGTGTGCGAGAGATATGCGGAGGTGGTACGACATCAGGTTGTTTTCCTGAGCGAGCTTTGACTGAGAATTTCGGCAAGTTCGATTGCAGCCATCTCTGGCGAGCTAATTGAGCGCGATGTCAAGACAGATAAAGCGGAGCAGATCACGCGGCGTACACTGTCTCAACGTCTGCAAGACGGTGAAGCTATCCGGCGGCTACAGTTATCTCGATCATCCTGGCACTCGGAGCGTAACCAGGCGCACCTGTCCGCTACATCGTTCAGCGAGTCTTCTGCGTCGCTGTCTTCGAGCTCCCAGTCCGGGTAAGGTCCTAAGGGCAGTTCTATCGCAGCCGCCATGATCGCAGGCAAGCGGTGGGCGTTCACCCCTTAATGAGTGCGCTGCTGCACGTGATCGCGCGCGCTTCTGCACAACCTCGAACGATCATGTCAACCCGCGTCCGTGAGTTGCACATCCCCGGTTGCAGGAGGCTGCACTCACATCGGCATGTATAGAGAAGGGGGGCACCTCGTTCAAGCCTCTTGTCAAGTCCCGGCTCAGAAGCATATCCACTTCTCGGCAGCCGTCAGCTGCAGCAGAAACCTCATCTCCTGTCCAACTGGCGGGCGGGCAAGTTACTGATGCCGCCCCTCCCTCTCGTTCATCCGAAGAACATCGATACGGTGACGCAAGAAACGATGAGGATGTGTACGCGAACCCGCTCGTATCCCCTCCGCTGCCTTCAAGAGACACATTGGAAACAACGGACCAGGACGAACCTCATCCGGTGGTTACCCGCGTGACCAAGGGGAACTCCATTGTGGTTGGGCGATCCAGACAAATTCCACCCGTAGTCTCACGGGCTCCTCGAAAACAACCTGCGTGAGCACACATCGCACTCATTTCCGTGGTTCTGACCTAAACCATTTGCGTACTATAGGCATTCCTCTTTGCCAGAGCCGAAGGAACAGATACCTACCCAACCGTCAGCGCCTCAAGTCGTTCCATTCAGCAACGCCTGTGGAACCATCTCTCTCCCCAGTGACCATGAAATAATGATACCGTCCGAAGGAACAGCTCCTGCCGGTCCTACAGATTTATCAGAAGCCACTGAAACACGAGCACATACCGCGCGCGAGAATGACGGCAGTTCAGCGCCAGCACGTAGGAAGCCTCACCCTCGCAAGGAGAAGGGCTCTGAAACGGCGGAGGCTGTTGGCTCCGCACAGGACGCTACCTCGGCCAAACGCAAGCGCGCGAAGAAACCTGCCGGTAACGAACTTGGAGACGCGGAAGCTGGCGCGGATTTGGCGAAGGGACGTCCACGTCGCTCTTCAAGCACTCCCACTTCTCCCTCGCGGAAACGCGGCCGGCGAGGAGCTCCGTCACCGCCTCCCTTCGACGCAGACCTTGATCCCGGCGAAGAGCTTGATCCCACAGCTGTCACCATGGCCGCGCTCTGCAGTGACATTGGGGTGGGTAGGGTGAGCTCCAAAGCGGCCCTCATTCGCCAGAACCACGCGAACTGGAAGGCGGCGAGCAAGACCGAACGTGCCCGTATATTGGCTGCACGGGAAGCAAAGAAATATGGACGCCCAGACGAGGACGTGGGAATCGATCGACCTGCTACGGAGGATAATGTAGACCATGCCGGCAAAGATACTCCAGATGAGCCTGCAGCAGGGGATCCGTCCACTAGTGCGGGAGTGACTCGGCAGCAAGCCACTTCCACCACCTCAGAACAAGATCCATCCGACGGTAATTTCGATTATGACCAGGCGGTGGGGACAAGCAAGTACAACGTGCAGGTCCGTATCGGTCCGAACGGCGAGATGGTTGTCGACGAGCAGTCTCTCTACGTGGATCGTGCGGAGGACGAGGACACCAATATGGAAGGATATACGCACGTCGAAGAATCGGACGCGACCAAGTTCGTGAATTCCATGTCTTACAGCAAGAAAGCGAGAGGGTCAAGATGGAGTGCAGAAGAGACTGAATTATTCTTCCAAGTGAATATCATCCGTCGCCATGCTCGCAACGAAACGCTGACTTATTGTACAGGCACTGCAACAATTCGGTGAGAACTACGAACTCATTTCCCTGATCCTCCCAGGAAGGGATCGAAAGGCGTGCAAGAACAAGTTCAAAGCGGAAGATAAACGCAATCCCAACCGTATAACATACTGCCTCAAGAATCGCCTGCCTTACGGTACGCTGCTGGGCAGTCGACGTTAATCATGCCGTGCATTGACTGCCTCTACGTCAGACATGCAAACGTTGTCCCGCCTAACCGGCAAAGATTTCTCGGGACCAACGCCCGAGATCGCCACCCCGGCCGATGTGGTGGGGGAACAGAGCACGACCCCGGGTCACAACGAAGAACATATCGGTGAAAACCAACCCGATCACGACGACAGGCACGGGAGGAGTGATACACGGGCCGCGACGCGCAAGTCTACGTCTAAGTCACGCTCCCCGCCGAGACGATCAAAGGAACGGAAGGGTCAGCCAAATAACGAGGGGCTGGAGGTACTTGGGACGGTTGATGAGGACTGGGACGACTAGCCCGAGTAGCACACCACACCATTCTGCTCTGTCGTCGCTCCGGACTTCTATTTTGGAACGCACGATATGCATACATGTGGATGTCTTACATGCGGATGTCTATTTGCGGACCTCGTGTTCCGAAGTTTTTGTGCGTTCGTAATACCAAATAGGCGCGGTGGTCGAACAGCTGCTAGTCGTCGTGCTGTTTATGGACTTGAAGCGCCCATATTGTTCTGAATTACGGTGGTGAGTATTTGTTACCGTTAGGGCATCGAATGACAACTGACCGGAACCGAGCACATGAGAAAAGTACCAAATCTCCGACAGGACAGTGGAATTCTTGCACCCGATGTACGGGATGGCGCCTGTCTGCGCTGCAAGCGCATTTTGGATTTGGGACAGGCTGTAGGTCGTCTTGTTGGAAGGCAAGATACCAGCGGCACCGAGCATGTCGAACGTCTGAAACGCGAATTAGCGTGAAGACGTCATCGAGCTGGAAAATGTTACGTGCAGGATACTGCTTGAAGGCACGGATGACGGCGTCGAAGAAGTTTACAACGTCTTGGTGCTTCTTGTAGTTCTCGCCGTAGCAAGCGACGTCGAAGGTGGAAGTGCAGGTCGCATGTTTGGAGAACTACAAGATGCCATTGAGCGGAATGGGACGTGGTGGGCATATACCTATCGTACCTCATGCTGCCAGAAGTCCGTGTTTGACGCGCCTTGGTTGATCCAGTACTTTTCCACTGAGGCGAAACAGATCAGACGGGACCCGGAAGAACGATGACACCAACTAGGCACATACTGTAGTCAAGCAAGTCGAGGCGGCCAAAGTCTTTGATCCAGTGGTCGATGCTGGTACCGTTCCAGGCAGGAACAACGGTACCGTCGGGAAGCACCGCGGGTGATGGGTCGGGATCATATTGACGAGAAAGGTCGCAGTATTGTTCGTAAGAACCGTCACAGTTGTCGGGCCTGAGCAAGGCTGTGAGTATTGTCTAAGGACTCGTCATATATGAGGCGTACCAGAGGCCGTGGATGGTCCACGAGTCTTTTGGAAGAAGCTGGCCCTTCTTCTCCAGCCCGGTGTACGTGCTCCAGAACTGGGTCTGCAGCACGAGGCCGCCAGGAGTCGGTGTGCAGCAGGTGTTCTTGATGGTCGTGGTGTTCTCGCAGGAGAACTCGGTCACGGCATTGACGCCCAAACACTGGGTAAGGTTGGGGTATGTGTTGGGGACGGAGAGCAGGTGACCATGGGTGCTGGCTGCAGCCGCAAGGAGCGCAACGAGGGTGAAGGTGGCGGCCATTCCGTGTCGGTGTACGAGAGAGGGGGACCTGGGCGAGCAAAGCTGGTATGCGCAGTGGACGACGGAGGACTTTTATGGGGGCGCATGTCGGTGGTGAAGAGCGAGTGCGGTGACGGAGAGACCGCATGGCCAGGAACGGGGTCGCGGAGGATCATGCGTCTCCAGGAAGATATGATAGGACATGATCGCCACGCACCGTCGACGGCGATGGCGACGGCGTCGCTGGCGGTCGCTGATCGTCATCAGGGGCGGTGGCCACGACGATCCAACGACGGTTCCCAGCGAGCCCTGATCCGCCCTCGTGCGTCCCGTGCGCCTCTCACTGGTCCGCCCCTCGCAACTCGTGCAACAACACCGATTGGTCTGCATGTATGTCGTACATCCGCGCGTCAACCGCTATCTAGTCTCTGTCCCACCGCCGCAGAAACTTGAACACCCTCCGCTCTCGTGCCACCACACTCGGCATGATCTTCTGCCGCCATGCCGTATCCATCGCTTTCTTGTACTCTTCCGTCTCAAACGCCGCCTGCGACGCCCACTCGTGGACGGTGAGATACTTCGGTGGCGGTTCCTGCTCTGCCGTGCTCTCTGCGTCGACCCCCATCCGTCCAGACTCCTTCAGCACGAACCGCCTGCTCCTGATCCACCCATGCACCTTCGATAGCAACGGGATGTGCTCCTCGTCCTGGTACCGGTTCCACTCCGCCTCGTCCTCCGACTTGATCTCGTTCGATACGAATACCACGATGGGGGCTGAAATGCCAGGATCGTAGAGGTTCGACGGGGCTGGCATCGTGTGCGCATCGTAGGCTTCGTAGGTCCGCCTATCCAGTAGCTGCACGCGTTTCAGCAGCTCCTTCTCTCGCTCGCTGCGCGTCTCCGCCAACGTGGTATATGGCCGTTCCTGCATCGCTGCGTAACTTTCCAGGTCATAGCTTGCCGCCCATGAAGGCTTCTGCCCATCTGCTTGCTCCCAACGCTCCCATGTGCGGAAGGTGGGAGTATTGACTCTGAGAGGGACATGTTCCCCGTCATACCTGCGAACTCGCCTGTTAGAAATCTTTCGTTACGCTATGCGCACATTGCAGTACCAGTCATGGAATTCAGACAGTGTCACATCAGGACCTGGTTCGGAGAACACTAGTAGGAGTGCAGGGCGAACCATGGTAACATGCGAATGCTAAAGTTCGTATGAAAGGCTGCGAAGTCATACTTATATAGTCGCCCGATAACGCGCTTGATCAGCGGCATGCTCGCACATGACATGCATGACGAGTTGCACTAGGTTAGACTATACTTACTTACGATACTTATTGCGTTCGTCTGCTTGAAATTTTACAGGGTGGAGATCCAAGCAGATGCATTTCCTGACGTTGTTGATGGTCTTTGCGCTCAGAAAGCTGGCTGGACTAAGCCGCTACTTACATAGGGCATGTTGTTGGCCGAGGCCGTATTCCCGCCACCCCGCGCACTCTTCTCCGCGATCACCTGATTACGTTTCCGCGCCCGCTCCCTGAAAACATCGCCTTTCTCAGCATATGTTTCCGAGCTATTAATGCGGCAACGACAGCTCCATGTGCCGTTAAACTCGAGAAAACCCACCGCACGTTTGCTATCCGAGGTTTATAAGAGGTGCTTGGAACCGGTGGACGCGGCCAGCATTCGATCACCGTCAGGAACGACCTACTACGTTACAAGATGTCGTGGGCGTTAGCTATCATCGCAGTAGTGTCTTTGGGCTATCCACCTCGCACACTCTCTTCGAGTCCTTATACTATTCCGAATCTGACCGCCTGTCTCGACGAACCATCATTTTTCTCGTGTGAGAACACCACGGTCGTCCGGAACGCTTGTTGCTCTCCATCACCGGGAGGACTCGTGCTTCAGACACAGTTTTGGGATACATGGACAGGCCTTGAGCACAAGGGACAACTCCTTCCTCGAGGTTCATGGGGAATTCACGGGCTATGGTCAGTCTGCTGCGTCCCTATGCGTCCGGGGGCTATTCTCATGTCATGTCAGGCCTGACAACTGTGACGGGCGAGTCCGGCAATACATCGTCCGCTACCCTCTCATTCATCTATGTTTATGTAGATCGTTCGAGCAATACTGTGATTTCTCCCGGCAGTTCGATCCCCAACCTTCCCCGGCAATCTTGCCAAACGGTACTGTGATCCCTCCATGGAATGGCACTACCATAGATACATTCATCAAGGATTTTGGACGGTTCGACCTTTTGGAATACAGTAACTCAGAGTCTTTTCACCTCGACGTGTTGCTAATTATGGACAGTGAACAAATTTTGGATCAACCAAGGCGCTCCCAACACCGATTTCTGGGCTCACGAGGTACGCCCCAGAGCTATGTGTGTATATATGTACTTTCACGCACAGGTAACCCTCTAGTTCTCCAAGCACGCAACTTGCACCTCGACTTTTGATGTCTCCTGCTTCGAGCCCGGTTACAAAAAACACGAAGACGTTATCAATTTCTTCGATGCCGTTATAAGAGCTTTCAAGATGTTCCCTGTATGCCATTGATCAGCCTCCTTTCCCTATGCTGTACTGATCATAATGTCAGACTTACGACATACTGGCTTCGTATGATATCATTTTCTTTCCCCTGCTTACCTTGTCGCTTACGTCGCATCCGAAGAGCTGGCATTGTACCCTCCAACAAGACGGCCTACAGTTTGAGCCAAATACAGAATGCTCTGAAAGTTCAGGCCGGCGCTGTCCCTTTTCTTGGTTGCGCTGGAAACGGCACTATCCTCAACGAGGTTTGGTGGTTTAACCACATACTCGGTATGACGGGTCGTTGTTACATTTGCCGCCACGATAACCTTAGTTCAGGTACCGAACAGTATGGTTTCTTTAAACACATCGACTCGGTGACGCCAAGTACATGTTCTTCGACAAAGCCTATCCGCTACTTTGAGCGTTCGCCGGGATCCGAGCGTGAAGTGCATTGAGAACATGAATGGTTAGGGAGTGACTGCATAGGAGCGCACACTCTCTTCCTCATTATTTGTGATTATTCGCTTAGCTCCTTTTCAATCATGTAATCTACGTACCTGGATTATTAATACGTGCACCCGCTCGTTCCATGACTTCACATAAAAAACAACCGCACGGGTATCGCTCAAGAAACTCAGGCTGGGGCTGAGTACTGAGTGGCTATGCTGTTTCCCGTTCGGGGTGAATCGTTTCCTCATTCGGTCATACCGCTGCGGTCAGTTACGATGCGTTGCCGCAGAGAAGCACTGAACAGGCGGATGTTGGACCGTTTACGTCAATACTTCAGGCCGCCACGCTTCTTGAGTTGAAGTTATAGTGACCATGGCACGGTGCGCGTCAGTATATAAACCCTCGCAAACAACCACTGGGAGATATCGAACGTACTCAGCGCAATCCTCACTCACATAAATCAATCAACCTCTGCCTGACCTCTTCCCCACTCCTTCGCCATGGTTAATCCCGGAAACGTGTGCGCGCTCGACCTTGGGCCTCCGCGTTGCGCTGATATCACTTCTGCGCATGCATGTTGCTGGCGGCCACAAAGCAAACATCAACAACCCGAACACGTCCGACCAGTCGAAGGAACATTCGCGCCAGGCGCTCTCCGAGATCGAGGAGTCTGGCTTCCTCGACCAGCCCAAGCACGCTAAGAATCCCAACAACGTCGCGGGTGGCCACAAGGCGACCCTCAACAGTGGGTAAAACCTCTCGCATGATAACGTTTTTGACGGGGTTGACCGCAAAGATCCGAACGTCTCTGAAGGCGCTAAGGAACACTCCAAATCCGTTCTTGAGCATGACGACATTTACGGTGAGTCCAACGCGAACACCGAGCGTGACGCTATGTACGAGCGTGATTAAGTCTATATATCACAATATTGAATGTAGCGACAGATATGTAAGCCATTGATGTGTTCATCGTCAATGAATCGATTCTTCTGGCTGGTCTGGATGACAATGCGAAAGTTGCATCGTTTTTTTCGCGACGCGGCTCGACGCTCCTTCCTGATCCCAATCCCAATATGGGCAAGTCATGCCATCACGATGAGTATGTACATATGCTAGAGGCTCATATTTTCATCATTCACTGGCATCACCAGCAAGGCGCTGTAGATATGCATACAGCCTTGTATACGCGCAAATCTTCCCAATTAGGCAACGACTTGGACGGAGAGACAAAACTTTCTCATTATCATCCGGGACAGCTGTATTGGAATGCAACAAATGCGTTGCTTCTTGTCATTATTCATTTCACTCAAGTAGCTTGGTGAAGTGCATCCCCAACACACAAATGACTGCTTTATGTAGTAACGGAGGTGTGTTTTCTTCGGGCAACTCGGAAATGAACCGGTCGTTGAAGGTCCTTGTGTTTCAGGTGTTGCGGCGTTCGCGCGCAGCACCATCAGGGAACATCGCCAACGCATTGGTTTCCACGTTCCAGGCCCAGGCATGAACCCTTACTTGCGGCACTTAGCTGGAAGAAATTGTCGGCAGCAGCAACTTCGAGTGTTGCAGTGAGTGATTTGTGTGCGAGCGGCGAGGACCGTGGCTCATGGTGTTATTCATGTTTGTTCGGCGATGCGAGCGATAACGCGCAATTTTGCTCCCTCGCATCTTATCCGTTTGACTGCTCGACTGTAGAGTACCGTAGCAGACAAACGTTCTCATCCGGTGATCTTTCGGAGCGCAACCTTCTCGATCGATCACATCGAGTGCACTGGATGCGGGCATTTCGTCGAGACCGTAAGTTACTATTCAGGACTTATGTCAGGTTACCCTTTGCCGAGCGCCGGTGCGCACGGACAAGTTACGTTCGCATGATGTTCCTGGGCGCCTAGCCAGGTGATGGCTTCCACTCATTATTTGCTCTAGTAGGCTTAGCCGACGTCTGTAGCCTACTTATCAATCGGCATGCGAGCGCCATGAGACCTACACGCTCGCACTCTCCCTCACCGCTCCCTTACGGGGACCCTCGTATCAGCCATGCTGTCCACGGTGCAGGAAATCATCTCAATACTACCCATCAGCTAGCGAGTGGCAATGAACATGCAACTCGACAGTAACTAATCAAAGTCTCATGGCAGTTACCCCGTCACAAGACCATGGCGGCGTAAGAAGCTGACAATCAGCATTCTTGCAACGCTTTCAGTGAGCCCCGCCATATTCGTACAGTATTCATAGCCAAACACACCAACTCGTCGATCTATAGATAGTGGTCTACGCCGCCTTGACAACATGGGTGGGATATAACCATCACAGTCGAGGGTCGTTGATGAACGCAGCATTATTAGAATGTCTTGACGCAAGGACGAGAACCTTCTTACACCACCGTACTAAGGACGACCATGCCAAGTCAGCATGATACGAAGACGAAGTGCCAAGTACGGACCCTCCAAGTGGTATGCCTAAGGCTCATCCATTCTGAATTTGCGCGGGGGTTCATTCTGGTAAAAGGGAGACATGATATATGCATCCCCCAGTGGCGCTTTCGCGTGGTCCATAACTGGCGTGGATTCGGGTGCCATGCAAGGCTCAGGTGGGTCGCCCGCACATGCGTCCAAGCCAGCCCTTGACCTGTTTCACAGATTTCGACGTTGGCGTAAATTACGCTGGTGCTGCAATGCAGGCAAACGTGACGAGTCTCGGCATGTTCTACTACTGGTCCATACAAAGCTTCAAGTACGGTGTATGCGCCAACGCCACCGTCCCGCAGCTCTCGGGCAAAGGCAACAACGGCCACTCTGTCGCCAAAGCGACCGACGGTACAGTGTTGACGACAGTAATCACGATGTGCGCTCACTTCGATCTGGACTCGTCTGATGTGCCTGCTTGGGCTACCGCGGCGCAAACCCCTATACAAAACGCTTTCTACGACTTGGCCATATATTTCCAAACGTAGGTCCTAATAGTACCTGAGACCAGGGCTTCATCCTGTTCCTAGGTTGGATTTCCCGAACGGGACTTTTCCCACCTGCAATTTTCCCCCTTACTGCGACCCGAACACGCACTTACCGCCCCCATTGGACACGACGATTAGTCCGTAAGTCTGTATAAAAGTGTGCTGTACTCGCCCTTGCGCTGAATACCCCCCAGATCCAATGCTTACGATCTTACAGCTTGGATGAGCGGTATTCGCTATCTGCCGGAAACCACTGGTATCAATTTCACGACCACTGGAGGAATTCCCTTGGGTGAGGAACATGCAGTTATCGTCACTGCCGATGGGTCCAAGACGACCCTCGTCGATGCTTTCGAGAAGACGTACGTCAACGGTGGGGGAGCCTCGGGGAGCAACATCGGATTGACTGGCATTGGAGCCATGCACCTCCTCACCCAAGCTCAGAACTCGGCTCAAGGATTCACTGAGCCAGACGCGATCACGACCATCCGTAGCGGTGCATTGGGCGTATTAAACATTCTCGGCGTATGCTGCCCATTCCCTTGCTTGATCATCGCTCAGAGTATTCGTGCAGGACACAGCTGTCAAGGACCTCCATGACCGCGTTATCGGTTCTTCGTACCTCTGCACAGTGACGGGCTCCACTTGGAGAAGTCCGCTCAGTCTCATAGCTATGATACTGGGTAACAATGCGTCGTTGTTTGGCCTCTGGATTGTCTTGAGCGTGGCGATTGCGCGAAGATGGGAGCACCGCATCTATCGTCGAGGTCGGGCTGATATGTTACGTTGGCGACCAGCACTGACCATTACATAGAAATCATGGAGGAGGAGATGAACTATCCGGAGCCCATGACGCCTGTTGCACCTAGAGGATACCAGAGTGAGTGTAGTCGGAAACTCACTGCATGCTCTGCCACAGGATGATTGCTGAAATTGTTATTCCAGGCGATGATGAGAAAGATGAAGTTGGATTGAGCGTGCCGTATTCACCACCTACACCTTCCCATCATCAGCCAGGCTATCCGGAGGTCAGTCTCCACATCCTTGCATCGCCGTATCTTCCCGTAATGCTTATGTCGCATTCAGGGATTGAGCCGGCTTTTACGGGAGCGCTCAATGTAATGACCGCGCTTCGAGGTGTCCTCGCCAAAATCCTCGCGGATGCTCTGAATGATACTTACGATGTCCATGAGTGATTACATTACAGATTGATACATGATGTAAGATATGTTGTAGGATGAATAGTATGGACGACTACGCCGTTGGCTTGACCGAGTCTATCAATACCTCCATCTTCAACCTGGTCCCTGTCCTACTTCGCGCACGGGTCGTCCGTGGTGCGGGTGCGGTTAGATCGCTCTTTGCCTGTTGGCGCTGCTTGATAGCACCAGTGAGGCGCAGAGGCACGTCAGCATTGTCCTCCTCGTCCTCGTCTTCGGACGAACTGTATTCCACACCGTCGAGACCGTGCTTGGACTTGGAGTCGCCGTTGGCCAGATCTCCGAAGAGCATCCTCCTCTCTGGTATGTGCATGCTCTGGTCACCCTCCAGAGCGAGTTTCTTCACCCGCATGGTCATCGCAGTCGTCGGAGTCAGGATCTCCATGCCACGCTTCGCAGCTCGTTTTGAGGGACTGCACTCAATGTCCGCATCTCTTTCAGAGTTTGGGTAATGGGATGTATGCTGACGCCTTTTGCTGGGAGAGCAAGGAGTCGTTGGCCGGAGCGACACGGGAATATTTTCCGTGTTGTCGTCTCGCCTATCCCCAGGGGGCGGTACCTTCGGAGCCAAACCCTTCGGAACACCGGCGGCTGCAGCTTTAGTCTTCGTGGCAGCGAAACCTGAGGATCCGGCCAGCGTTTGTTGCACCTCCCAGTCTGAGGGTCGCATGCTCTTCCACTCCTCCTCCACGCGCGCAACCCATTGGTCACATTCAGCTTCAATCCAGTAGTCGATTATACCCTCCCAGTCGGCACCAGGAGGAGTACGGTTGACGAAGACGACCCGGCCAGCCAGCGAGTTGATCAGATTTTTCGCGTTCTTGGGTGACGCCTTGCAGGCTGCCTTGGAGGGTCCTGCCTTCGGTCTTCCATGGGCTTTGTTAATGTCCGCGGCAGTCAAAGAAGGGGCAGCGGGTTTAGGCGACGAAGCGTGGACAGCTTTGGCGAAGTCCTTGACCAGCTTTTTGAGCCCGTGAACCTTCAGCGACGTGCCTAGTATGATGAGCATGTCCGGTTTCTTATTTACGTCGGCAGCGTGGATCGCTCCTATGTCGTCACCCAATGGATGGGGCTCGTCGTACAGGACAATTGCGGGCCGAAGGTTTCCAATCTTCAAAGCGCGTGCAGATCGTGCGACACGCGCCTCAGCTACCGATGACAAGACTAAGAAACACAGCAGAAAGACTGAAACAAACTGCTTACAGCGCGACGTGCATTCCGGGCAGTCAGGAGAATCCCCTTGTTCGAAAAGAGCGAGATGTTGGGCCGTGCAAGGGTATTCTTTCGAGCACATGGTACAGCGCACGCGATGTATATCGCCGTGAAGCTGAACATTGCGCACGTCCCGATTGCGAATTTTCGTCTTCCCTTTAGCGGTTATCCTGACAGTCTCGCTAGAGCTGCCAGGCAAGCCTACACGCTCTTCCAGGCCGTCTATGTTCTGCGTATAGCTCCTGAGCAGACGTTTCTTGGAGTCTAACGTCTTGATGAATTTGTGAGTCGGTGACGGTGCGGCATTGTCGATTGACCGCTTGAGCTGGGAGATGAAGGTATAGAAGACGGACGTGGAGAGGGGATCGCGGAAGAGGGAGGCGTCGAAGAGGTCGCGGCCCTTGAGGACGACGTCGGGGTATTGTTGTTTGACTAGGTTGTAGAGGCCGTCGGAGGAGCGGAAGTCGGGGATGCCGGAGGAGCAGGATATTCCTGCGCCGGTGACGACGACGATGCGCTTGGACTTGGCGACGGCGAGAGAGATGTTTCGTAGGGTGTGACGCGTGGTCGGGTCCCGGGCGGCGGCAGCGAGGTCGAGTTTGACGGGCATCGCGTCAGGCCAGGGTGGGGACCGTGTCGAGCTGCATATACCGCATCCGGCTCCTGCGCGAACCAACTTCCCTGTTTGGCCTTGCTTGCTTCACCATGTGATCTCACGCGCCTTTCGCGTCGCGTCTGTCACGTGATCCGCACTCTTTAGGGCAGGTCCCGCGAACACCCACTACGAAATAAGATGACATGGAATCACCATCATCGCCCCTCTTTTACGTAGGTTCTACATAGCCCCGTACCCTGCCAGTCCAAGCATCGAAGGCTCTCGAAGGGCAGGCACCGTGTTGCGATGCTGCATTACGATGAATGCGACCAACGTCACTATTTGTTCTGAAGAGTTCGGCAATCCCCATAAACCTGGTAGCGATAGCCTGTAGGCATTAGGCAGCATATGTCTGACCGAAGAGACGCTGATATATGGGTCCGATTCGATGAGTGTTTGATGTCAGCAGGCTGAAGCGAGCGTCGGAACTGACATGACAGAGGATAACATGACCATCCCTATCACTCGGTGATGAGTTCAGAGACGCTCCAATCCTCGAAGCTGCCATCCGGTAGAAATCGTCGGATGATCAGCGGAATTTTCCGCTGTGACAACTCCTTGATGGCAATCTGGAGAGCATCCGTCTCCCCATCCAAGGGAACCAGAACAGGGGCATTCATACTAACATCCCCTTTCGTGAGCGCAGCGCAAGCCGACTTCTATATAGGCATACCTTATCTGTAGGGCACGAGTGCCAAGGATGCGAGCGCGTTCATATTTGGTGAGATACGGCGTCGTGACTCGGACTTTGTTGGGCTGTCGCTCGCCCTGGATGCCAGCAGGAGCATGGGGGCCGGATTCCTGCTGTGTTCCGTCTCCATTCATCCCATCTTGCTCATGGTCCATGCCATTCACGCCGTTTGCGTCTGCATCTTGTCCAGCCTCGTCTTCGCCGGTTTTCCCTTCACCATCCGCGTTTTCATTGGCCAGAAGATCGTACCCCTCGTCCTATGAGTAGCAGGAGAAGACTGGTAGTAAGCGTCGATAGCTCCTTTCGATATAAAGCGAGCGCACAAAAGTATCTTCGCCAAAGCTAAGGAGGATTGTACTTTCAGCTTCATGCGAGATTCCAAATGTTCGGAGCATACCCGCCGCCGCCGTAGTCGTAGTCATCACCCATCCCGCCATCATAACCATCGTCAGACATTTTGCAGCAGCGTCAGCACCGAGCTTGTGACTAGTTACAGTGGCTGGGGGGATATAGCCGACGAGGTCCTAATCGAAGCTGTCCGGGAAGGATAGTTGGTCAATGTCTTCTCTCTTGCACGTGACTTGTATGTACTGGTACTTAAGATTCAGAATTTACGTACTCAGATCCTGGAGACTTGTTACCACTAAGTAATCATAGCAGCTCATCCATGATACAAGACAGACTACCCCCTGAAATCTGGGCGTGCATATTCGAGGCCGGTCCTCGCCAATCCTTGGCAAAGTTGAACCTCCCTTTCGCGATTCTTGTTTCGCATGTATGCAGGCATTGGAGAGACTTGGCGATCGCTCTCCCCACTATATGGGACGACATCATCATCCGGACGCATGGAAGCCTAGCCATCTCGTCCTTATACCTTATTCGCTCTCTCGACTATCCGATATCACTCACGATCATCCCATCGCACGAGGGCGATGATCATGAAACACTCGGGGAAGACCAAGCACTTGTCGTATCTTGCAATATCCATCGCTGTCGTCGACTCACAATCTACGGCGCATCCGATGCGACTCTTCAACACTTGAGCGTGCTTTTGGACCGAGGTTCGATGTCAACCCTTGAAACGATGGAGATCACTGCTTCGCGTTTTTCCACCTTTCATACAACACCATGGCCTTCGTCGTTACGCCAGCTTCGCCTCCGCAGTATCGGTCTTACGTCCATGGCGTATCCCATTCTTGGTTTAACATACCTCGAGCTCTGCCCTTCTTCGAAATCCGTCGCACTATCTGAGACGTATACGTATGATACCTTGAAACATGCGATTTTGGCGAGCGCTTCCACTCTGGAAAGCCTATGTCTCTGCTTTATAGACGTCACATCTGCGCCCTCCCCTGCCTTATCCTTCCAGTCCATCGAGCTACCCAAACTGCGTACTCTCGTTGCGGCCGGGAGCTGCGGCTTTGATGACGAGGAAAATATGCATTTATGCGCATTGCTCAAGGCACCGAGGTTGGAGTCTTTGGAACTCCGAGAACACCATCTGAACCATTGCACTCTCTTACGACGGCCGAAGACCGCATTGTACCCCTACGTGCGGGTGCTGAGACTCTCGCACTATGATACCTATCCAGAAGCCATCCAAGAATCGCTGGTATTCGCCCTTCCAAACATCATTGCATTAGAGATTCGAGATGTTGGTGGCGATTTGACTCCACTGTGGCTACTGCTCTCCACGAAGCAGAGATGGCTTGGATTGGAGCCTTTTTGGCCGCGCCTACAACGCATATCGCTGGATAGCAGAGGATCATTTCCTTTCGCAGACATGATGACATACCGTGCGGCGTTGGGACATCCCATCCGACATATCCAACTGCTTGGGGAGGACATTATGCCACATTCCGTCCTCAAGTCTATTGCAAAGGTTTCTTCTATAGAGGTTATGGAGGACATTGATGAAGTAAGCGATGGGTCCGCTGCGTAAGGTTTCCTTCTCCCTAAAGCAATGTCCCTCAGAGTTGTCAGTATAGATCACGTATCAAACATTCACCCTTTTGACCATGCCTTCTGAAGTGGGCGTCTTACCGTTGCGGCCTACTATGAGATTTTCTACAGCCGCGAGGTGAAGCGCAGCATATCAAAGACAGCTTCGTTTTAGGGATTGAATTCCCCCTGCCCTTGGGGGACGTCACCACATCGGGACCAATCGCTTCTCGGGTGATCGCGGCGCATATGCAATGCAACGGCACCTTAGCTTGTCCGAGGCCAAAGGATCCTTTGTTTTGTGCCCACTGCACGGTCGTGGATGAGTAAGCTAAATGATGCGATTTCGCAATGATGCTGTTTCGCGCGGTGCTCACTGTTAGTATTGGCCAAATTCTATAAATCCCCGTAAACAAAGAGGTCCGCGAGCTGACGGAAGTCCGCTCTATCCTGCCATTACTCATACTGAACAATAGAGCGCGCACGACGATCGTCGATGTCTACAAGCCAAGCTCCAACGTCCCGCCAGAACTGTTTTTGCTTCGCAGTCGCCATCCAAAGGGGTACTAGTGAGAAATGATCACAGTTATCGAGCGCATGCACGTCCCATATACCAGGTCCAACGAGATGTTTCCTATGACCTTCGTTGGGACTGGCATAACCCGAGAGTGGGCAATGATGGCATCGGCTTTCTCGACAACCAAACGGGTGGAACTGAGAAAACGTAGGGACCACGCCGTCATTGGCCCAATGGTTTTCTCCGACCTCTTCTTGTGAAACGACCGTGGCCTCGAAAACACCTTGTGTCGAGTGGACAAGACCATTTGCGCTGTCCATGGTGCCAATGAGCGTCGCCAGGGTGGCCGTTGGGTGGGCGCGCATAAAAGCGGGTACCGGACGTAACACCGCGAAGTCGAAAGACCCCATCAGTCGAGAACATACATATAATGGTAGATTGAGCAGGTATTTCAGGGGTGGAGCGTGCTTGACATCAGTCTGTCGGATACGTCGGGTCTGAGGGATGTAAGCACGATATGCCCTTGGGGAAAGCAAGATTGTTCACCATGCATGCGACGTAACTACGGTAGAAGGTTCCATCGTGAGGGATGCCCTCACCAGCTGACTCTCTCTCCTCTGCACCTTGAAATGTCATGTCGAAAGGGGTTGCATCCCGGCCTTCAGCCCAGTCGCTGCGGTACAGCTGGCGGAGTAGCGATATGAAGGTCGTCTCGCGGTACGAAAGAGCCCTCGACTCTGTGTGCATATCAAATATCCGCGGTAGGAGCGGGGAAAGGTATGATGCGACATGAACCATTTTTGCCACAGCTGCACCGACGGAGATGGGGCATACCTGGAAATGTTCGTCAATACGAAACGATATCACAAGAGGGACATACTGCTGGTGCACCGTCCGTGCGTTCTCCAAGTGTGTATACCAGTTGTGTACCTCGGAACGGTGCAGACACTGATAAACATGTTGGTACGCGGGCGTCGAAGGGATTATAAACTTACCCGTCGTGACCGAGGACACCATACTCGGGTGCATGTTGGCACCGAAGAACCCTTGCGCAATCAGCCACTGCATTTTCACGATGGTAGGTCCTCCCTAATGGGAGTCATAGAGACCGAGTCCTATCCCCCCAAGATTTGAGATTGACACTCACGATGGAGTGTCCAAAGAAGTGAAGGGGATGCTCCTGCGACCACTCCGGACATAACCCTGCGGAATGAGTCCGTCCGAATCGTCTGTGTGAGTGACGTCGAGAATGATCCACTCCATAGTCTACTGTGCCTCCTTTCAATGCGTAGAAAAGCTCGCATGCTCTGTCATGCAGGGAGCTTACAGGCCCTATACTACAGTTCCGCACTGAGTTTCGCATGAACATATATGGCGGCATAGTACCCACCTGACAAAGATGGTACGCCTCTGAAGGTATCCCGGCCCTCCGTTGCTGCAGTTCAGATACGTCTCGAAGTTCCCCCATAGGACAGATCCGGTGCTAGACAGAAATCCCTCGACAATCACCAGCGGTACAGTTGCGAAATCAGCCATGTCAAGACGATATGTTCAAAGCTGGTTGTAAGACGAACATGCATGGAGTGTCAGAGTGAAGTACATGGACCGTCACTGTTACAGCTAAGTTACAGTACATGGTTACGGTTCATCACGTTGCTGTGAGGAAAGCTCGACAGCTTCGAGTCGTTTATTTATGAGCACAGCCATTGCGAAGGTTCTTACTAAAGTAGTACATGCATATCAGACTACATTGATTGATGACATTGGTCACAGCAGTATAATAGACGTAAATAACGCCAGGAGCAACAGACTTCAAGCAAATGGCATGCAGTGAAAACGGATGAAAGCGGACATCTGATGTGTGGGGATGAGGCAAGTACAAGTGCGTCGGGTTCCGGTCATAACATTCGTAACAATCGGCGATTGTAAGCAAATATGTGACAAAACCTAGCGGAGGAGGGTCAAGACAGCGCCTCCCACGAATGCAAGGACACTTACAGCATGCATGGGGCGAGACAGTGGACATGAGGGCATAACTGGACATAAGGGTGAGACAAGGATTAGGCCAATCGGAGGCACTAATGATGATATACAGTAAGAGCGTTGTTTACAGCCCGGTCAGTGACTCACTAGCGTGCAGGTGGCTCGTCACGTCCTTTTACTAGTGTACCATGATAGACCGACGCTGCCGACGCCATTGATACATACACGAGCGTGCAAGCGGCAGACCTAGGCCACGATCGTGAGATATCCACTAAAGACCGGGATGCTGGTCTCACTGTGTCTGCGACTTCATTATCTCTGAAGTGTACTTCGAGATCGCCATTCGGCATTCGGATGAATTGGCTCAGTTCTCCGAAAGACTGAGGATCGCGCATCAGTTTGGACGGAGAATAGAGATAATCGACATCCTTACTTCGCACCACTGTTTGACACCTTCGATGCGTTTCAAGTCATCCTTCTTGATGCCGCTGATGACAAGCTTGCGCTTGTACTTGCTCTTGCTCTTCGACGTACCAACCCTCGGTAGACAGAACGTAAGCTCCTTTCGTTCCGTGTCATCCGCCATATTGTTGGTCAGTGTCTTCAATGATAGCGGTACGCGTACAGTCTTCACTGGGGTCTCGTCCGCCAGGGTTTTTGTAGAATTGGGAGGATCAAACATATGTGTAGCGTTGGTCGGGAGGGACCACAGAGAGGGCCCGGATGATCTGAACATCGAGCCAGATGATTGCCCAATAGATCCAAACGAATACTTTCTAGAAGAACTGAACGTGGAGGAAGATGTCACCGAAGTGGTCGAAGTCGAGTACGTCGTCGTTGAGGACATGCTTGGCCGCGAGGGTGGCAACGAGGTATCTTGCGGCCCAACTGCTTGTGGTACATATGGATCGGAGAAATGGCCCACTACACTTGGCCTTGGCCGTCGATAGGTCCATGTGCCCAAGGCTCGTGATGTGGGCGTCAGCCGAGGTTTCACTGTGCCATGTTCCACCGTGTCTGCATGGCGGAAGACGGATAGGCTGGAGCTTCTTCTGTGGCTACCCTGCGTATCGGAGTCGCTCATTTCAGGACAAGCCTTCGATGAGATGCCACCTTGCCTAACTGAAGGAGTGTTCGCGGACGGTGAACGAAGAGATGCTGAAAGAACACGATGCCAATGTCGGAGTGGAGACGCAGGCTTGGAAGAGCTTCCATGCTGACCGGGAGTCGCCGTATGTTCTTGAAGTGACGATCCCGAGGGGCATTGCAGATCCGGCGTTCTTGGCTGCTCAGCATGTATGTCCTAGACGCGAGCTCAACGACCAACGCACAACACGCGCCTGTGCAGGGTCGAACGTACTTCATCAAGGTTGATAACGGATGGGTTTTCTGCCACATCTTCCTGACCAAGGATTATGTAGCTATGCAGAGTGTGCGTGTCGTCGTCCCGATCGGCTGCACTCCATCTACCCAGATGTGGGTACGCGAGATATGGATTGGGAGGTGTGCCAACGTGGGGCACCGCTGATCCATCGCTTTCGTACAATAGATCAAGGGTCGTCTGCTCCTCGATCCATCTCTGAATGCGACTCGCGCGTCGGGGACGAGGCACTGCAAGTTTCGAAGACCAATCGCTGTCTCCTCCAGCTGGAATCGCGTTCGAGCTTTGCGGCAGATAGCCAAATAGCAATGTCTCATCTATTACACTTTTCAGCTTTTGCTGTACACACAACGCGACCGGCACACACAAACCTCGAGGAGGCGCATGGATGGTGCTTCTCATGGCAGGAGGTGGTGCAGGACCGTGGCCAACTGTCCGTACCGGTGAGTTATACGGTGTGCTGGATAGGCCAATGAGGTATCGTGGGTTGGGGGTACAAACGGAAGAGCGTCTGGTCAAGGCCAGGTATGCATAGGCAAGGCAGTTGCGAGGCAGAGGCCATGTGCTGCGCGCAAGTCGAACATTGACGTGAATCTACACCTCGAGGCCGGGAAGAAGGCGGATGGTCCGGTGTACGCGCTACCCAATCTGGAACGCATCAATTCACACGGATACTCGGGCAGTCAACGGACCCCATTCTACATCTTCGTTTGTACAGCAGCCGCGCAGCTTCAATCGGTGCAATAGGAAATAGCCACAGTGAAGTTACATACTTCCAACTTGCTGACTCCGATGTAGTGATTACGACCGGTAGACAAATGAATTTGGGACACGGCGCTCATGCCTGAATTGATATTGCCGATATGCGCGAATATGCCAACGCCGTTTACGTTGGACTCTACGTGAGCTGCGCAAGACCTGTGACCTTACCATGCTAGAGCAGGTCAATTGGCTGGAACTTTTTTCTTGCCAGAGCTGGGGCCGGTGGCTCCACGCGGTTCTGTCGCAAGAGTCCCAACGCAACGCGATATAGTGTATACAGGATCAGACCTGCGGAGTGGGCTTGGATAAGCACCATCTGAGAAGCAAATATAACAGGAAGATGAAGACGTACTGCTCAGTGAGTAAGCATTCAGTTCTCGATTTTTGTCAACGTCTCGAGGATTGACGCGACGATGGATTTGAACAGTAAAGAGGACGTCGTCTTCTGATACTTCTTGAGTACATCGAACGAACCGTCCGTGTGACCATCCTCCCGATCCGCGTCCGAGTTCTCGGCGGCATCCAGCAAGGTCACCAGTTCAGAGTCCACCGGCAAGCGGCCAAGGTATGGTAGCTGTTCCCGAGTTGCCATTTCCTCTCCTCCACCCGTGGAGAAGATGTTGCTAACCTCGCCGCAGCAGGGGCATACGTAGCCACTCATGTTTTCTATGATCCCTAGGACAGGCAAGGAGACGTTGCGCGTGAATGAAAGGCATTTCATGGCGTCCATAAGGGCAACGGCTTGTGGTGTGGTGACAATGACCGCAGACAGTTTATGATGCACGGGTGCAAGGTGTTCCAGCAAGGACAGATGTTCATCCGATGTACCTGATCAGGATTGAAATGCCGATCGTGTAGTCAGTGATTGGACTGTTAACATACCAGGGGGTGTATCGATCACGAGGTAATCCAGCTCAGCCCATCGCACATCGCTGAGGAATTGCCTGATCATGGCATTCTTCTTTGGCCCTCTCCATACGACGGAATCTTCTTTGCGCTTCAAGAGGAAGCCCACGCTCATGCAGGCTAACCTTGCCTCCGATCCGTCCGCGTAGACGGGAACCCATCCATCGCTGCTCTGCACGACTCCCTTTCCATCCAAGCCAAGCATTCGAGGTATTGAAGGTCCGGTGAGGTCGACATCAAGTATCCCTACGCGAGCAGAGGAAGAGGACGCATGCAAAGATAGCGCAAGTTGTGCTGTGACCGATGACTTGCCAACACCACCCTTGCCTGAGAGAACAACGATGATGTGTTTGACCGTGCTGAGTCGTCTGGATACTGGTGTTTCCTGCAATGAGGCCATGGCACGAGCCAGAGATGTAATAGGGATCACCACAACATGCTCGAAGAGGCTTAAGCTTGACTCAGCAATGCGGCATTTTGCTAAGATCGTGGCCACGTGGTTATCGACTGGAGTCCGAAGGTAACGAATGTAGGACGTCGTTTTGTCACTTATGTAGGTGCTTAACAGGCCATGACATATAGAACATCAAGGACAGGACACTGCAATCATGATACGGGGCCCATAACTTAGGTTTGAAATAGTTGCGGCCTCATGTTCTACGGCAGGGTTCAGTTTACTCCAGACGCAATACTCATGGGAGCTCGACGCACCATTTTGCTCAGACGAGCTATCAATCCACCAAGCTGGATAATTGTTCCCACCCCTTCGAGAATGCGCATATGCGTGAAGCCGATTTCCTATGGTGAAATGAACATTAGACCAGGTTATCGTGGTCATAATGAAGTGGATACCTTAATATACTCCAGCTCAGTATATTCCGGAAGATCGTCCATGGTCTTCACCACCCTGAAAATAGTCACGACAATATCCACAGCACTGTACCCCTGCTCCCATAGATCGTTCAGCTTTTCCATGGCCGTGTCAAGGTCACTCTTTTGGCATGCCCGGATGATGGTTTGTACGGTGATCGGGTGAGGCTGGTCGCAGACCTTGAACACATTGTCGCCAGACACAAATCCAAATCCCGACCAAGTCGATTGTAGGTTGTTGATTGCTTGCCGCATGTCCCCTTCGGAGGTGAATATGAGTGCGGTGAGACCGTCATCGTTATATTTGACCTTTTCATATGTATTAGCTGAGTAGGGGACACATATGCTTTATTACCTTCTCTAGTTCGCAGATTTCGAGTAGACGTTTGAGTAGTTCCGTGTCTCGCAGCTTTGAATACCTGAGAATCGCGCAACGACTCTGAATAGGTTCGATGATCTTGTTCGACATGTTACATGCCAAGCAGAAGCGTGTTGTGTTCGCGTATATCTCCATTGTACGTCGTAGCGCCTGCTGAGCACCAGCGGTCATGCTGAAACACTTTGATTTTATCATACACGACACGAGCGGATAATCTTCCCCACCTGTCTGCCTCGTCAAGTATCACGATCTTGTGTCGACCAGGGGGTAATGTTACTTTCTTCTGGGCGAAAGTCTTGATCTTATTCCGCACAACCTCGATGCCTCTATAGGTCGCCTTTCAGCTAGATGACAACAGACCGAGAAGATAGCAGATACAGACCTTTCATCCGACGCATTGAGCTCCAACACCCCTTCCTTGTAAGCATTCCCCAGCAGTTGATGTGCCAGACAGTGTATGCTGGTTGTTTTGCCTATGCCAGGCATGCCCTGTTTCGTTGTTGTGGCTTCAGCTCAGAGACAAAGCGTTAATATACAACACTCACAGAGATGATGATATGAGGGCAGTTTCCATCCCGTGCTATAACTTTCAACCGCTCTATAGTCTCGATGTTGCCGACGACGTCGTCCAAAACCTTAGGTCGATACTTCTCGACCCTGCGTCGTCGTAAACGAGATGACCAAGCAACAGTAGGTATTGTATGTACCAGGGAAGTTCGTATGCCACAGTGCCGTTCGTTGCGGGTCCTTTTCCTTTGCCAAGAGTAGAGGTCATCTCGAAAGCGCGTAGCGTGACGTTGTGACTTCACGCGTCTCGTATACTCACGGAAGTGGAACCTCGGCCACTGAGCGCATTGTGACAAATGCGACGTTCACTCGGACCCTTGACTTCAACGCGCGGTACGTGCGCCGTATAGTCCATTCCAATTGTCTCTCAGTGTGTATCCAGGGTATCAATGTCGCAGCTACGCCACGAAACGGCTCGCCGGAGCTGCATCGGAGGTTTCCAGCTTGCCTCCTCCACGATTACGCCTCAAGACGCTCTCCGAAAGCCCGGACGCTGCAGCTCATAATGCCGCAACCCGCAAGGCTCAACTGGAGCCGGATACGTTCATCAAGATCGCCTCTCTCTACACGGAGCAGAAGGAGCTGCAAAGCGCCTATAATACGAAGGTCCACGTGCAATCCACTGTAGGCGACCAGATACGTACTATCAGGGATCTGGACCAAAAGCAAGCTGCCATAGAGAAAGCGAAGCGTCTCAAATCGGAACTGAGCTCAATTGATAGTAAACTGAGCGAGACTAAGAGTCAGTTGCTTCAACTCGCCTTGTCCGTCCCGAATGACACCCACCCCTCCACACCTCTCGGACCCGAGTCTGCCGCAGTGACGCTCTGTACACATGGTCCAGAACCTATGCCGCAGGATTCTGCCAGAGACCACGTAGCTGTTGCACGCAGCTTGGATCTCCTCGACTTGGAGGCTGGCTCCTCAACTACCGGCTCTTCGTGGTACTACCTCCGTAACGAAGGCGCCATGCTCGAACTCGCTCTCACTAACTACGCGCTATCAATCGCGCTCAAGCACGGATTCACTTTTGTTACAACGCCGGATGTTGTCCGCTCAGACATAGCAGCCCGATGCGGCTTCCAGCCACGAGATCGGGATGCCTCACAAATATACCATCTGGAGCACACCAACCCACAATTGGTCCTCGCTGGCACCGCAGAAATTCCCTTAGCAGGGATGCTGGCCAACAAGATTTTTACGGAGGACGCACTTCCGATCAAAGTTGTTGGGCTCGGCAAAGCCTTTCGCGCTGAAGCGGGTGCTCGGGGTGCAGACACACGCGGATTATATCGAGTCCATCAGTTTCAGAAGCTGGAACTATTTGCTGCCACTACTGAAGATGAGAGCGAAGCGATGATGGAGGAGCTACGATTGATCCAGACGGAGATCTTTGAGGGACTGGGCTTCCCTTTCAGGTATGTTGGCGGATGTTACTGATCCAGTGCGTCTCAACGCAATCTATGCTTCACAGGATCCTCGACATGCCGACTGAAGAACTCGGCGCGAGCGCCTATCGCAAGTATGACATGGAGGCGTGGATGCCTGGGCGTGGTGCTTGGGGCGAAATATCCTCCACCTCGAACTGCACGGATTATCAAGCTCGCCGGTTACACATCCGGTATCGACGGACCGTCCAGTCCCAAGCAGATGCAAGCGGCTTACCCTTCGTGCACACATTGAACGGGACGGCAGCCGCCATTCCTCGACTCATCGTGGCTCTTCTGGAAAATGGGGCGATCTTTGACGAAGCTGGTTCCATCTGCGGGATGGATCTCCCTGAAGTACTCCGACCATTTTGGATAGGGACCTCCACCGAAAACAAAGTGAGATGGAGATAATACACCTGTCAAAAATCCTATTCCAGGTCGTGATATTACAGGATAAGCCCACGGGAAGGCGGCATCATCGATAATCAAGATTCAAGCGTTGATGTTACCATTTCATTCCATGCTGAACCTCCGTCCCTAGCGTAACACCCTCGTCTTCGGGATCTACGAAAGGGTCTGCGAATGGGTCTTCCTCCAGTAACCCCTTGTTCGGCTGAGTCCCGGGTTCTTCGTCGTCGGACACGTGGACATAATTCCTCCCTGAGGAGCCAGACGCATATGCGTGCTTATCATGCGCCTCTTCATCCGATGACTGGTAGTCGCTGAAGTCGGAGAGTGACCCGCGACGATAACCATCATAGCCGTAATCATCGCTGGACCGGGGCGCATTGGGCCTCATCGGAGGCGGGAGCTGACTGCAAAATAGAGCGCGATGAAGGCCTGATGTGCTTCTAGACCAGTAATCGAAACTTACCTCTTCTCGTCTCCTATGGCGCCGAAGCTTAGATCCTGTAAGTCGGGGTGCGCCGGTGTGGCCCTCTGAGCTTCATACGAAGATTCCTCGCGTTGCTTTCCGCGCGTGCTCCCGGCCTTCACGGCCCGCTGGACCGCAGCACGTTGTTTCTCCTGCAGCTTGGACACTTCCGATTCGTGAATATTCGCCTTCACCAAACCGGCTTGTACGTCGTCGACGTCCTTCTCGGTGACCACAGGTTTGGAGAGCTGCCTGTGCTTGAGTCCTAGTTCGAAGTGTTGAGATGAGGTAGACTTACCGTGTCGTACATCTCTAGGGCCGCTATTATGCGCTCATTGACTTCGATCAACGTTCCGATGAGGTCTTCGTTCTCAACCAACTGGTCAATATCCAGCATGAGCTACGGGGTCCCTATCAAACGCGGCGAATGTTACCTGAATGTACCGAACGATAACCTTCCGAGATTGCTTCGCTTTCGCAAGACAATCTTGCACGCGCTCATTGGCTTGCAGGCTGTCATTGGCCGTGTTCACGAGCTAGTGGACATCAGATGGTATGTACTAGAGAAACGAAACTAGACGAACCGTGATCGCATTCACGAGATTGCTGGACGCTTGCGATGCGGTCGCAATCGATTCTAGGATCTTTGGCTTCTCCTGTGGTGGAATGATCAAGTCAGCGAGAATCGTGAACTCCGTGCCCGGTGCTTGCCTGCTCAAACACGAATGGCTTCCTGTTCGCTCGTGCCCGTGCCCTCCGAGCCTCTTCCTCCCTCTTCCGTTTCTCCGCCTCTTTCTCTTCCTTGGCACGCCTCTTTGCTTCCTCCTTTGCTTCCTTCTCTTCCCGGCGTTTTCGCTCGTACTCTTCCTCCCGCTTCCTCCTTTCTGCATCCATCTGCGCAATCTGGTGGGGATCGACGCTCCGCGGGCGTTCAGGCTTGACCTGCTTGTATAGGCCGGCTACAAAAGACATGCTCGGATCGTCTTTGAACTGTTGATTCCAGGAAGCCAGAACATGGAGCAACTTCTTCTTCACTTTAGGGTCCGTGGTGGGGTCCGTCGCGAGGTGTTTCAGAGCATCGGTAAGTTGGTGATCCGCGAACGATTCTGTCCATCGGTCAGTCAGATCGGTGTACCGGCACAGATCAAGATACACGTACTTTGGAACCGCGGCCCCCCATTCTCCACAAGTGCTTTCAGGATCTAACCTTGCTGTCGGCTGGAGCCTTACTCCGTAACGATGGCTGCACCTACCACTAGCGCCCGATACTGATTGTGCACGGTTCCGTGCTTGATCTTCTTCCGTATTGCTCTGGAGGCTTCTGCAGGTCTGCAGAAAGTTGAACTCATCAGGGGGTAGATGTACGGAGATCATATATACCCGGTCGGCTGCAAGTTGATTGAATCCACGATTTCGGGGATGCTGATGTCGATGCATTAGTAGCGCACTGATTGCGGTAGGACTATGCCGAACCCGTCATATGCCTCGTCCTCATAACTGTTGGATGTGACAATATCTATCCACTGCGTGATAGACGACTGCGTCCTGCAGTTAGAGCAGGCGTTGTCCTTGGAGGAAGAAGTGCGCACATGGGGTTTATCGTTGCTGAATGCGGAGAACACTGTCTTTGCGGCGCTGATGGCGGCCATGGTAGAAGCTTCACAGACCTCCTCGGGGTCGGACGGGCCAGGTGTTGAATGTAGCTGCTGTAGATAAGTCACTACGATAGTTATACTGAGCGACCCATGTGAGTCTGACGTCAAGAAGCGCCAAGCTCGCGTGTCACGACCTTGAGTGCCTGGCTGAATATTGATAATATTCTTGCCAGACGCGATGGCAGCCGCCCCGCCAGATCTGCAGAGGCTCAGCGCAGACTATCAAGTCCTGCAGAACCAGCTCAGCTCTACAATCGACGCCCGCCAGCGCCTGGACGCACAGCTGACGGAAAATGAAGCCGTTTGGAAGGTCGCAGAATGACCACCTTAGCTGTCCTTTCCTCGACTGATCCCCGTGCCGCAGGAATTTGGCCAGCTCACCACTAGCAACACGGTATATAAACTCATCGGACCGGTATTGGTCCAGCAGGACCAGTCTGAGGCCAAGCAGAACGTTCAAAAACGTTTAGAGTTCATCAGGAGCGAAATGTGAGCATCTGTGATTTGCTGTGCAGGACCGCGTCCATGCTCACATATGTGATAGAAAGCGCGTCGAGACTCAGATCAAGGACCTGGGCACCAAATCCGACATGAAACGAGATGAGGTAAGAATGTCATCGAAAACTCGTATGGTATGGGCTGAGGATCCACTAGTTGATCGCTGCGCAAGCGCTTTTGCAACAAACGCAGCCCGCTGCATGACAGCTCAGATCACATTACGATGGACAGAGTCCCTTACCTCTAATGATTCAAGACTTAAGAGCCCGTTTGCGTTTCAGCCGCATGTTATCATGGTCGCATTCGCGGAAAGATCGTTGACAAAGGATATTCCGCATGAGCTAAACCGGATGAAACGTACCTATCGCTTGCGCTCCGCCCGCCATTTGTAGACCCGCGGCTTGTACGTCTTCCCGTCTACCTTTCCTCGTTTCTTGCCCGAGGTATCTTCGTCTGCGTTTTCGTCCTCGCTCTCTCCCTCGACCTTCTCTACTCCAGCTATCTTTCGCCGAGCTCCCTTGCCCATGAGCATCTTCTGCATATCGAGCTCCCGCTCAGCGTACCGGAGCTGCTGTTCCCGCTTCAATCGAGCAGAAAGCTCCTTTAACAACCGACTCCGATGCTCCTGCGTTATGTTAACACGGGCCACGCTTATAATCAGGACACCACACATACGCGAGCCTGCCCCGATGGCTCCTCTGCCCCTACACTGGCGTTGCTCAGCTCATTACCAAGTCGACGGCGTTTCTTCTGCATCAGGCCCCGCTCTGGAGTTTTCCAGCCTAGGTCGACCGCGGTGTCCGTAACAACGTCGCTCTCATTCGTTGTTCTGGAGGGCAATGATACGGATCCTTGGGGTGCTACGGAGGTCCATGAGCGAAACCGGATGAGCGTGGAAGGCAACATACCTTCTTCGACCGAGTCAGCAAATACCGTATGACCCGGGCCGCTCTTCCGGCGCCGCGATTTGGTCAAGCGACACGATAAGATGCCCGCGTCCTCGAGTATCCCTATTTCTTCTTCGTCCAGGCCATGCGCATCATTGTGGTCAACGGATGAGATGGGGCGTAAGAGGTCAGCCAAAGCACTCAGTTCAGCTTTTAGCTTATCAATTTTCTGTTCAAGACATGAAAGAGGCAAATTGTCTAACGTGGTGGCAATGTCATACCTTCAGCCCAACCAAACGCATCGTGCGGATATAATTGGCATCTTGCGTTTTGAGCACCTTCACGAGATCGATGGGCAAAGCAACGTTTCCTCTCTCTTGAACGTGCACCCCATTCTAACCATGGGTCAATCAGCATCATGCGTCGAGGGTGAATTGGTAGTGATGCACCTCCGTCCGCTGTCTAGTCATGCCGAAGTAGAATTCATCCTTGTTGCGGTCTGCCGCCTTTTGCTGCAGCCGTTTGAGCCTGTCTTGCTTCGAATGATAGTCGCGAGCGCGGAGAACATAATCCTTGTGTTTCTCGAGAATTCCAAAACGTGTACGATGTGCAAGCTGAGATCGCTCCTTGTGATTGCGACGGTGCAACGAATTTCTTAGCGACGACATAGTGGTCAATAGCGAAGTGTGTATATGGCACGTGACACAAGGAGGCCATTCTAATGTCTTCCCGCTTAATGAAATGCTGGTACGAGATAAACCGTATGATAGAGTACGATGGACGAGAACTATGCTAACTCGTCCGGGGCGTACAGGAGTAGGCCCGGAAACGTGGGTGAATTATAGACTACAGATACGATATCGCACGGCCCAAGCTAAGGGTCCTCACCGGGCCCAACTCCGCCATCGCTGGGATGTGGTGCGCTTGACGCAACCGGACTCTCCAGATACATGCGGATCAACACACTCTCTAGAGCATGAACAGATTCTGCTGGAAAGTTGAAATCACGAGCCCTCTCTCTAATGCTCTGGAAGAGCACGCCGATTCGGTCCCACCGTTCTTCAGTGCCGGCCAGTGCAGCTACAGGTGTGGTTGGAGGAGCGGGTGCGATGTGTGGAAGGGGAGCAATCATGGATATGGCGGAGGAAGGCCCGGTCGACGGGCCAGAAGCGCTCGCTGGCGCACTTGCTGTATCCGCAAGAGCAACGATTCCTCGCTCGCCGACATTGCTCTTACTGCGGGCATTTATAATTTTCCGACCCTTTCTTGTGAATGGGAGGTTGGCTGGTCCGATTTCGTGCGAATGATCCGAGATGTCTACGCTCCATATGAGCTCAAGGCACATAGAGAAACAGCGACTCGCTTACACATTACTCGAACTTCCGGAGAGTCGTGATAGGTCTTGTAACTGATAGATGCAGGACAGCCTGTACCTTCGATCTACGCCATGTCATTCCAGTTGCTTCGTAGGTGTTGAGAATGAGCGTCACCTTTCTGCTCGGGACTTTGCGTTTTCGCTCGGGAAATTTCTTGACGTACTTCTTGCGGCCACTGCGATTATGTCGCGCGCAAACCAGTTTCGTATGTTCCTTGAACCGCGGTGGGACGGCTTTCGATATATGGGTATCCCCTTTCACGAATTCGACCACCTTCACCTCCTCCTCTTGGGCGCGCCATGCTTGGAAGGCATCGATAGTCGGGAAGACGAGCGTATAGCCATCGTCCATATCTCCGGAACCATATGGGAGTTTTGGTCCGCCATTTTGTAACTGAACACGGAAAGAAACGCCTGGACGAGGTGACGGGTCGGAAAATGGTTGTTGATTCGCCGAATCGGTGTTGGGTGGCACCGAAAATGCTGCCAATCCTTGCGGTGGTAACTCCGAGGGAGTAAGACCTTGTATACGAAATCTTTGAAAGCTCATAATATCCTTCGCGGACAGGGATGTCTTCCGACTCTTCGGGGTCAAAAGCGTGTTGAACACGTGATGGACTCATCATGTTTTGGTATCCACGAGCTACTATGCATTACTGATGTATTCATCGTCCGTGTTGTTATGCTATGTTACACGTAGCAGGAGGAGATTATGCGGATCTTAGCATATGAAAAGAGGGTAGGCGGTCCGAAAAGCTCAGAGTATAGTCCATGCGCTGAAGAGCATCCCTCCCAAAATCGTGAAAGCGGACAAACCACCTAGCTTCCACGGTATTGTCGAAGTTGGGACGCCACCGCTACTGCTACTGCCGGATGAAGACGTCGATGAGGTCTGCGACTTGGGCGTTGCGATGGGAGTTGACGGCTCGTATGTTACGCCGTTTGCTGTAGCAGCCACCTGGAAGACAGATCCGCCGCCGTACTCGTAGAACTGGAATATGTTGAGCACTGAGCAACGAGCGACCGAATAGTGTGGGCTCACATCAACCAGCATGAAGTTGGGATACCTGCCGTTCGTGGCTACGCAAGTATCCAATGCCTGTTCTCCTAGAGAACCCGTGCCAGAAACACCATTGGTAGTATTCGCGTTGTCAACGTCAGGAGCCGGGCTACCAAGGACCTCCTTATCGAGGAAGTGGTTGATGAGGTACATCTCGGTGGAAGTGTCTCCTGAGGAGCGGTTGACGTTGCAATCAAAGGTCGTGTCGGTAACATCGAAAGCGGTTTCCCATATGTTTGTGAACTCTGTTGATCACGATCAGCACTGGGACTGGCGCCGCAGAGTGTGTTTTACCATCAATCAAGTAGGTCACGCTGTTGAAGTCCGCGCCATGGTCCAGAAACGTGACTAGGCGTGTTCCGGAATCAATCATGTTACCGAGTGTCGGCCAGTCACTTGCTGCGATGGCTGAGGAAGACGGGGAGTATGAGATGTTGGACAGCCCCGCAGCCTCAAAGACGGCAGCGAAGTCAGATGGGGAGAAACCATCCGAGTTTACGATGAGTAGCGACACCACTATGCTGAGTTAGGCGACGGTGACTCTCCTGGCATTGCATATGCACTTGCCATCGTTTGTGTTTGTGTCCATCCACGTTTTTACTGTCAAAACAGTATGAGTTAAATGTTCGGATGGTGCATACCATATCCACCTTTTCCAAGGTAGTCTTGCAGGGTGCCCCCATTGTAAAGCAGCTGTACGCGGCATCAGGAAGAGTCCGCGAATAACAAGGTAACTTGGCTATTTACACAACTTGTATGGCACAGTTGTATGATGCCACTGTCGTTGTGAGCTTGCATTTGGAGCATACGGATGCCATCGTCAAGTTGCTGGGTAACTTTTGGGAGAGTCAATCGAGTAGCATTGGGCACAAAGCAGCTTCACCGACCATCATAGTCCTGGTTGACGGCAACTATATTACCGAGTAAGGGCAGCGTCCTGGCCGGATTACACGGACTCACGGTTGTTTGTGCCTACGGCGTAAGAATCATGGGCGCCAACGAATGTGACGTTTCCGAAGCTACGATCACATAGCTAGCCATTTTTGCGCATTAGAGCACGGCTTGCTGGCGGATAAGTGGTCTATCACCTCGGAGTGGCCATTACACGTGCTCGCGCGTTGGACGATGGAGACAGCGTGCGCAAGGGATGGCCCGAAAGCAAGCGAAGAAAGAGCGACCTGCGCGAGAATACTGAGGGCCGAATGCATGTTGGCTCAATGCTGCAGAGCGCGAAATAGGAATTGCGTCGTGAGCTTGGCTGAACGGTGTTGGAGTAAGAAAGAGGACAAGCCGATGGGCGCCCTTCAACCCGTGTAGATGGAGAAGAGACAAAGCTGTGTCTGCCGGGGCGCAGCGGATGATCGGCCGCCCTGGCGTTTGTGCCCCTGTTCTATTGTCGACCACGGCTGCTGTTGCGGTCCGCGTTTGCTCTGGGCGACGTGTCGTCCTTTGCCGATACTACATAGAGACCTAGTGCATCATGGCCGTGGTCGCAGCTAGCGCCTCGTCAAGACCCCCTGCTCCCTCGAGGAAACCGCGCTGGCTAGCCTTCCTGGATCGGGTTAGCATTCTCGCACACGCTTCCGCTTGCCGTTGCGCTCAATACTTTGGAAGACCAATGTGACGGTCACTAGTATCACAGCTTGCTTCCTTCTGTACTCTCGTTCAGCTGGCATCGCGTATTTTTGTATTGGTGCTGTCGCATGCTCTCTCTCTGTAAAGGTGGTCAAGAAAGCTCTCAGGCAGCCTCGACCGATGGGCGCGACTCACAAAATATCTTATGGGTACGTGGCGAGCTCACGAGTTGGATGGAATACTCACCCTAATGAGTAGGATGCCATCAACACATTCGGCCACAATATCCTATTATGCAACATTCATCCTTCTCGCTTGTGCTCATTCAGCGATCCATCCGACTCTTCCAGCGCACCCTCTTACCCGGATCATACCACCCTTGATTGTACTCCCGTGGGCATTGGCCATCGCAGCTTCTCGGGTATGGCTTGGTCATCATACCGGGGCGCAGGTTCGTTATCGAGGTCTGCTGATGGCGTTCGACTGATTTTGTCGCAGGTCGGCGTCGGTTGTGCTTACGGTGTAGCGTGGGCAGCTGCTTGGTATCACTGGTGGACTCACTACGGCATAGAGTACGGCCGCATACTCGAGCAATTTGTGAATTCTCACATTTAGAATGACGAACCTACAAGCTATGTAAACACCAACTGTGAGTACGTGAGCGACATAAGTATCTGCAACACGGTGCTGCTGCTATTGGGTCGAATCAATGTACAAAAATGATTTGAGAGCTTAATCTGCGGTTCACGCATTGATTGGTGACAATCTCGAATATCGTTCTCGCCCGCGCCCAGTGCACGTCACGGCCCACCACCGTCACTCGCACCCACGCCTCTGTACTTGCCATATACCATGAATGCACAACAACGCGTGGTGCTCGTCACCGGTTGCTCAGAGGGTGGTATAGGATTCCATTTGTACGTACATCAAGGGGTGATTTTTATGCCTGGTCTGAACTTGGCACCTCGTTCCCATATATTGATATTGTATATGCGTTTCAGATGCGAAAAGTTCGCGGATGCAGGTTGCACAGTCTATGCCACGGCCCGAAAGATGGAGTCGATGGATTCCCTAACCCATCCCAACATTCACAGATGGACGTTGGACGTAACTAGCGACGAGGATATACAAAAAGTGACACAAACCATCCTTCGAGACGAGGGCCGCATTGATATCTTAGTCAATAATGCGGGATTGCTGGGATCCAGTACGTATCCGTGAAGTTGTGCCTATAAGGTTTCTGGAAGCATCTTTAGATCCGATTTTGGATGTGAAGCGGGACATGGCCCTGGATATCCTGAACACAAATGTTGTAGCACCTATACAGCTTTCCAGAGCTGTTGCATCCTCTATGGCGGCTCGAGGACATGGCCGCATAATCAATATAGGATCCATTTCCGGAATCATGTACGCAACTTGATCGTGATAGTCTTCGGTGACGCTGATAGTGAAGCCAACACGCAGTCCAACTCCATGGGAAGGCTTGTATTGTGCATCAAAAGCCGCCCTCAACTCGATCACCGAAACGCTCTGGATGGAGTGCCATCCCTTGAACGTCGACGTCATGCTGGTTACACCTGGTGCCGTCAGGTCAAAATTATCCACCAACGCGTCAGGCCGTTTCGCGCTGGCCTCAGACAGTCTGTACAAACCGTACTTGGACCACATAATCGCTCGGATCAACTACAGCCAAGGAAGGGGGTCTATGCCCACACAGAAAATGGCAGAACAAGTGGTAACGGCGGCGTTATCGAAGAAACTACCTCGTTACATCACTATGGGCGGAAATAGTACTATAGTGCATCTCCTGGCATGGTTTCCCCGTGGACTAGTACTCTGGCTTTTTTGGAAGAAATTTTCCGGTGAATGGAACTGGGCCTAAGCCCACCGCTTGCTCAATCAGATCATACTACTGACATGTCCGATGGACCCATGCAAGCGCTGGCTGATAGCGCCTAAAGACTCGATTTGATAAATTGTCCGACCGTCCACGTAGAGGCGACAAGAAGGCCTTTGAAGCGAATTAGTAATCGCCATGTTTCTTTCAGTTTAGTTATTTGCACATACCCAACAGGGAAACCGAGCCCAACGCCGCCAATCCGGAACCGCGCTGGTTATGACTTGAGTGAAATGGGATAATTCTTCACCATAATGAATGAATTACCTTGGACGCGTCGCCCTTGGAGTAGTTGATAGTATAGAAAATACGACCGAACACCCATGTAGCACAAAGGCCACTGGCGACTTCCGGATATTTGAGACCCGTGATCAAGGTCCTGGCAAGGTTGTACGCCGTTAATTCCCGGTAGCAAACCTTGAACGCCAGCTCCTTACATAGTCAAGGCCAGGGGCAACGCCTCAAGAGTATTCTGATGAGCGCCTATTGAGCTGGTTAGCGTACGTGTAGCGCAACAGGGTCGATACTGCGTACGCTGTGTGCAATTGAAAACTTGTGCGGCTTTCGAGGCTTGGGCCTTGTTTTATCACACCGTCAATTCCTCAAAAACGTACGGAGAAATTTGATATGCCTAACTTCAGCCTTCTCCGCATAGACTAGAGGTAATGTGAGGCAAGCTATCGCGGTCAATAGTTGCCAGGAACTCACCTTGAGGATACTGGATTCCTGAAGCCTTCCGTGCGCGACCAACACGGAAAGTCTGCCAAACACACAGATATACGGTGGACAGGCCCGCCGCCGCCACGTACGAGAATCTACAGAATCCCAGTGGTAAGAATACAGGTCAATCGGCCGATACGAGGACACATACTTCTCCGGAAGAACGATAGCGTTGGACATGACTGGCGTTACGATGGGGAGGAGACGGTATCTGGCCGTGCCTTATATAGTTCCGTGGCAGTCAGGTGGCAACGCGAATTCGGAATTCATTCTAGGCTGGAACATGCAGGAACACAGACACGTCAACGCGCCGGCAGGACGCGTGTACATTTCAGAACTGTTGGAGCCGGCTGGATGCATAAGCATAATGAATGGCGGTTTGTGAGCAACGCTTAATGAAGCGGTTCTCTGCACAAGAGCATTTTCATCCGCCCTGGTGGGGGGTATGTGACGTAAAAGGAAATTCCCGACACACCCTCACGTGCCATGCGTCCATTCCATCCGCGAAATTTCTTGGCTCTGTCTCTATCTCTGCTAATCACAATTATCATGTCAAAACGATCCATAACTGAGGTACAACCTACGTCACACCATGGTCAATCGTTCCCAAAAGTGTCTGTTGGTGCCGCCAAACGCGAAGATGTTACACTCGAAGAGATGGGCGAATTCGAGGATGCATGGGAAGACGAAGTAGATAGTGAGGAGGAACTCATCGAAGGGAACAATAATACCAATGATGGTACGTTTACCTTCTGCTGTATGAATCTGAATATTCATGACCTCCTGCTCAGGCATGGATGTTGATGAAGTTCTGCCGGCGATCGAGGAGTCGGAAGAACAGCCTGCAGAGCCGGAAGTCTTCATACCTGGATCTCGCGCACTCGAACAAGATGAGGTCCTTGTCGCAGACGATTCTGTCTATGAAATGCGTCACTCCATGAACGTAAATTGGCCATGTCTTTCCTTTGACGTACTGCGCGATAACTTGGGCGATCAACGGCAACAATTTCCCGCAACAATATATCTCGCCACGGGGACGCAAGCGAATATTGCCAGCAACAATGAGCTTCTGATATACAAGATGACTTCACTACACCGAACGCAGAAAGACGGTGAGCCTGTTTCTGACTGTAGGTGGGCATCACGTTTATCACTGCAGCTGTAGGTGACGATTCTGATGATGATGATGATGATGCGGATGATTTGGACGAAGATCCGATTCTCGAGTTCCGCTCTGTTCCTCACGTTGGCGGTGTTAATCGGCTGCGAGCTCAGCCTTTACCCCCTTCGCAACCCCTACCTCCCGTTTCTCGACCGTACTACGCGGCTACATGGGCTGATACCGGCAAAGTTCACGTGTGGGACGTGCGACCGCTCATCGAATCAATGGATGTTCCCGGCTATGCTTTCGATAAAGCTCGGACCCACAAACCTGCATTCACCATCAACTCGCATGGAAGCGCCGAGGGCTTCGCGATGGACTGGGCATCGTCCGAGAGCAATCCTGGTTCGCTACGGTTACTGACTGGTGACGTCCACGCCAAGATATATCTGACAACCGCTGGGCCAAGTGGTTTCAACGCTCTATTGCAACCATTTCTATCCCATACTTCCAGCATTGAAGACATACAATGGAGCCCAAGCGAGCCAACAGTATTTGCGTCATGTTCCGCCGATCACAGCGTGCAGCTATGGGACGTTCGGAGCAAAGGTCGCAGAAGTGTAGCTGGAATAGATGAAGCTCATGAGACCGACGTGAATGTCATAAGCTGGAACAAAAACACGAGTTATATGCTCTTGAGTGGCGGGGACGAAGGCGGAATCAAAGTCTGGGATCTGCGCAACGTGCAAAAAAGAGGGTGAGCGGTATATCCACATACATCACCACGCAAGACGCTCAACATACGCTGCAGGTCATCCACGCCGTCAGCTGCGCCTGTTGCGTCATTCAACTGGCATACCGGCCCAATAACCTCCATCGAGTGGCATCCAACTGAGGACTCGATATTTGCGGCTTCGGGCGCGGACGACCAGATTACCCTTTGGGATTTGGCGGTTGAACAGGACGACGAAGAGATGGGAGCAGCGAACCCGTCGTCTGAGAGTGGTCGCGCGGTGCCTCCTCAGCTCTTGTTCGTGCATCAAGGTCAAAAAGATATCAAAGAAGTGCACTGGCATCCACAGATTCCCGGCGCGGTGATTAGTACTGCTTTGGATGGATTCAATGTCTTCAAAACAATATCCGTATAACGTGTCCATGATGTACCCGCCGCATACGCTACGCTTGTCCCCGTTCTCGTGTTTGCACTTCAGTACATACCACCGCTGTTGTTGCCTTTGGGAGAACGAAGCTAAGAACGGGAACATCAGTTGATGACAAGCTCCAGTCTTCGTTGCGCGTACCTTCGCGATGTTTTTGTGAACGATGTCCGTTAACACGGCATAGATGTTGCGAAGATCGTGCAGGTGTTGGCGCGCGAGATACAGTTGCCTTTCATCCTGCTCCCTCACAGCACCCTGCCCATGTGGTTACAAGGTGGATGTATGAACATCGGCTGATCACGTACCACGTAGTCCTCGACATTGGGGTACTTGATGCGTTTCGAGCAGAGCTTGGCTCGATAAACGTGATGCTGACGAGCGAAGTCGCGTAGGTTGTACGCACTCTCCTGGGAGCGGTGTAGTTCGTTCAGAACCTCTGAAAGTTGTCGTCAATCTTGACTGACAAACACACAAATACGGTACCACTGGCCTTCTTGCACTTGGACGCCGAAATTATCGCCGTCTTCGATTCTGCAGGCCGTCCATCAACTGACGCAAGAGTAAGAGTGGCGCGTCGCACCTCGGCATATTAAGGTTCACCCATAGTTTGACTCGGTCGCAACAGTCCACAAGTTGTTCGCATTCTCTCTTGATGAGATCTTGAACCTTTTCGAGTCGCTTATTGGATAACACTTGCTCCGCATACCGAGCACTGCTAGGATCCGTATTTGCGGGGGTGCCGTTGCTGGCAGAGATTTTGCGCTTTTTGGTCCCTGGTTCATCAGAGGTGTCCTTGGGTGCGGGTGGAGGGTGAACGGTAACATCTGTGAATTCGTTGACATGGGAAATATGAAAGGGCGAGGTGGGTGAAGACGCCGCATCAATCATTTGCTGACGGGGTCTTCTTGTGGCGTGGCTACACTCACGTGACTATTTCTGTGCTCCGCAAGCCGGCACTGGCTCGGCTTGAGCGTGCCCCATTCGGTTACCATAATAACAGGCAATTAGGAGCGGGGTTCGATCCAAGATCCCTGAAATTGGAGCCCAGACGTGACAACCGCTAGGCTATGGGACACTGGTTGGGTATCCATCCAGAACATTATCTCCTGTTTGGCATGCGCAAATTCGAGTCCCCACTGCGCTACTTTTAGAGCTCGCCATGTCCCGAATTGCTTCCACCACCATTCTCTCCACCGATAGGCAGAATCAGGCAGGCTTCAAGTGCTTGGCGCACGTACAAGGATCTTGTCCGCTGCATCCAGGACGTGCTAATAAAGAACCTGGAAGAATTTCTGAGAGCTCTGAAGTCCCCGAACAGGCAAACAATGGGAGCAAGCAATGAGAATGGCAGGAACATGGACAAACCGAGCACGGAGACGGAGACGGGGATGTGAACATAGTCGGGATCTGGACCCGATTGAGACGACAAGGAGTGCTCTGGTGCACAACTAGGTACACTGAAGTGTATTAGGCGACGGTGAGCTGTGAAGCGTCTCGGAGAGCTCCGATCCCATTTTTGCCCCGAAAATCGTCAATTCGGGGCCATGTCTGATGTCAAATCCCCGAAATTCGGCCTCTTGGGACCTTCACCGGAACCCCGAAAATGGCCGAAATCGCCTCTTTGAGGGATCGGAGCTCTGGTGGGGTTCGCACCGGTCCTATTACGCGTCTGACGCGCCAGAAAGACCGTCGAGGAATTCATCTTCACCGCGGGGCCGCAAGCTCAACTTCCAACCATGACGGCAAAACTAGACAAGGAATTGAGCTCTAAACTTGAGGTGGAAACTTATCTATACTTATGACCAACTGGATCATGCTAACAAGAATTCGCAGGAGTTCAACAAATCAGTTGCCGCCACCGCGGACGAGGTCATCTTCCGCGTATTCCCTTCCAAGGTGCTGCCAGTTACTGCGTCAGTTTCCATGTATCTAACGCGTGTTATGTAGATTTTGTACGATACATTGACGTTTGCACAGATGCTAAGTCTGACGCCGCCATAGAGAACTAATAGCCCGTTCAGTCTTGTGCATGAAGGCGTAGGCGTTGCAACCCATGAGCTGATACATCGCACATGCATGTAGAATTGCATTATATGCATAATATCAAGTGGTACAAACATATGATATGCAAGAACTGGGAGTACAGAAGCTGTTCCGCGGCTCAAGTTGTATGTTTCCACGGTCGTATGTTTCCAAGGGCAACGGTAACGCCACCGTAGGTCGTTAGGGGTTGAGGTAACACCGTAGAGTAGCCTAGTACTATGTACAATATCCCTGAGAGTACGAGAGACGAAACGAGCCCGAGTGTGTGCCAGGAAGACCGTGGGAAATCCAGAGTGACAGACTATTCGGGATGTCGAGCGAGAGCGGCTGGACGTAGCCCTTAACGAAGGCTTCTAAGAGTGTTCCGGTAGCTTAGTTTTTAAGGGGATAGCGATTTTGTAGTGCGTAGCAAACACTATGTTGAAAATGACTTGATTTCACTTAGTTGAACTTAAATAGCACACCAATTGCTTGGGGGACGATAAGACATTATTTTGAGACCGTCAGGACATATGTTATGGGCTTACAAAGGTATTATATCGTCAGGAGGCCCGTATCTAGGTACACAGACGAGTCACAATAAAACTTCTAGGAGGGAAGGATAGGAAGAGGAAATTCGTTCTGGAGATAACTAGGGCGCCCAGGGTGGACTCTCGAGCGCTGGAGACTTGAAGAGGAACAGGAAGAACATTAAAAAGTGTATAGGATGTATAGGATGGTATTACTTAGAGTCGGATAGGAGGTGTCGAGCGAGGACGGGGCGCGGTGATTCCAGAAAGGAAAGATTCCCACACCCAATTAGGCAGGTGGCGGGGCTTCGCTCGCGTGGCCGCGTCGGGCGTCGGGCGCGTCAGGAGGCCGAGGGTGCGTCGCTCACGGAGATCTCGAGACTGGATTGCTCGTGTGCTGTCGTATCTTGTGCAACAATTTGTTACGATCTGTTATCGCCATAACAATACTACCCTACGATATCGAGGGCGCGACACTCACTTCGTGTAAAGCAGCGGGTGCATATAGTAGTACTATTACTCTGCATCAGCGGGGTTCCAGAGGTCCACCGCAGCTTAGATTGTGCCCACATGGCAGTTGTTGAGCTCCGCCACCCGGCATCGGGTCCGAACTCCGCGATTTTGAGCGTGCCCCATTCGGTTACCGTATGTTATCGGAGCAGACCAGGATGTAACATTTTGCCCTCTACCCCCATGTTTTCGGGGTTTTGGTATCGGAGCTCGCGCCCGTAAACGGGCGTTTTTCGGGGATTTTGGTGGCTGTGTGGATCGGAGCTCTGGCGGTATTCGCACCGGTCCTCGCGTAATGTCATTCTCCCGCGATCCACAGCCACAACGCCCAATGCCTGTGTCTCTGTACGCTTCGTTCATAGTGCTCGTCAGCAACAACCACGACGTGCATATCTGCCCCTGTACATCGGCCAACGCGCTCTTTCTGGGGCTGACCGTTAGTGGCACTGCTACGCTTGGTTACTGCAGGATACTACAATCACCGCCGAGGGCTAGCTGTTCGTGTCGCCGGCAGACTTCAACGCTACCAAGATGTCTAACCACGAAGAGAACGATGTGATTGGGGCGCTTACGGGCTTCTCTCTCGATCATGTTCTTGCGGGAATGTCCCTGCCCTCATCCTCGGGCCTTTCCAACCAGCTCGGAATAGCTGGCTTATCCGCTCTGAATTCGTCTCAGATTTACAAAGACGATTGGGAAGAAGATGGCGCTGTTGGTGCTGGGGAGGGTCAAGACTGGGAGGACGAAGTGGATCGGGAACTGCAGGATGAGGGCTCAGAGCTGGGCGGCATGGTGAAGATGGAAGCCGAGTCACCCAGCGCGCTGCCGCAGAGGCAAAAGAGAACACGGATCGTTCGACGCCTGGTGGAGCGGCCTAAGTCCGTGTATGAGCGGTTTCCCGCATTCGAAAAAGAAAGGGTCCTGGACTTCACCGAATTGTTCAAGGGTCGAACAGTCAAGAAGTCGCGGCTTTCTAAACGACCGTTCCAGAGTCAGTGCATCCATGCTAGTCGTGTTCATGGCACTCACAGATTCCAGTCGAGACTGCCTACCCCCGTAAGAGGGACGTTCATAGGGGGTTCTTGGAGGCGGTGGTGGGTGATGCGCAACGTCAGGTAGAACACAAACGAGCAGAAGAGGTGGTTGCCGCAGGAAGCGTTGATGAGGACCTTCGTCGCGCTCTTGACGTACGTTCTTCCGGTCAAAATTCTTATCATTGTCTGACTCGTGGCTGGGCAGCAACGCGAGCGTGTAGGGACACCGTTGTCCTTACCGCTGAACGATCGCTCCTTCGACTTGGTACTACTGTCCAACTGGGAAGAACAAATCATGTACGAATCCAAGATGGACATGGACGAAGACGCGCGATCCCATACTGCCGCGGATCTCGCCCCTACAACCCAGACAAGCCTGACGAATCCCGTCAACAAGACCTTGGAGTCGGGAGATTGGACGCAAAGTATCATCTGGGGCCCAAAGGTGCCTTTCCGCGATTTCACACAGCTGGAGTTCAACCACGAGGACGACGTTGTCCCCGAAGAACGACAACCAGGTGGGCAGTTCTCCTGCATCTCGGGTCCCTTTTTTGACGAGTCGCGGACGCAGAGTGGCATCGTCCAAGAAAGCGTTTCCGTACTGACGCTGCGCACCGAGACAAGTTCAACTTGTCGAACGACCAATACTACGAACTCGCTAAAGACGGAGGCCGGCATCGCGTCCGCCAAACCTTCGGTCAGCTCGTGGTGGAGCATGCGTACCCAGCACAGAAGTTACAACTGCCCTTTGTAAGCAAAGCCGATTACTCTCTGTATCCTTCACGTCTACAACTACAATTTCAGTACAAAACTCGTCTTTCCAAGCAAGAAGGACGATCCTGGCATCGCCCAGCCATGCAATTCCCCGCCAACATCGAACTTCGGTTCAGCAAAGTGCGCACAGCCAAGAAGAAGAAGGACAAGGCAGGCCGCAAGCTCGGTAAAGGTGGAAATGTTGGTGAAGGCTTGCGCAAGACTGGGGATCTGAGTTTACAGGATACAAGCAACTTTGTGTTGTGGGAGTTTTCGGTAAGCTTTATCAATCTGCCAATGCTCGCCACGTCGTTGACTTGTCCTCAGGAGGAACACCCCCCGATCATGTCCAGTTTCGGCATGGGAAGTATCCTCGTCAATTACTACCGAAAGAAGGATGAAAAAGATGAACACATTCCAAAGGTACCGGATATGCCCTAGGAAGCTCCTTACAAAAACTCACTCGTTGCAGTATGACCTCGGCACGCCGTTCGTATTGGAGCCTCAAGATGAATCACCTTTCATGAAGTTTGGGTCTGTTGCTCCAGGACAGACAGTCCCTGCTCTATACAACAATCTTCTTCGTGCACCTTTGTTCAGACACAAGCCATACCCCACGGACTTCCTCGTCATCAGGTATGACTCGTATTCACGGCTTCCCACTCATATTCACGGCTTCCAGGAGCACGCACAAAGGCGAGGCGAGATACTTCATTCGCGAGATCAAGAACCTCTTCGTGGTTGGCCAGACATACCCTGTTACCGAAGTTCCCGGGCCTCATTCTCGCAAAATAACCACGACAATCAAACACCGCCTTCAAATCATCGCCTTCAAGCTGTTGAAAAAGAGCCAAGGGGAGCGATTGAAAATTACTCGATTGATGAAGTATTTCCCAGACCAAAACGAGCTTCAAATGCGACAACGTCTGAAGGTACTATCACCCGCAGTTCTGTTTGGATTGTTCCCTTAACTCGTGCTGTTAGGGTTCGTTGAAGGAATTCATGGAGTATCATCGCCGCGGGCCGCATCAGGGATTTTGGAGGTTGAAGGAAACATGGTCGATTCCCTCAGACGCTGACATGCTCAAGATGGTCGGTCCGGAGCAAGCTGTGTTGAACGAAAGCATGCAGGTCGGGCAACGGCATCTGCAGGACCTGGGTTATAGCAACGAGACGGGCGAGGGAGATGAATCCAACCTTACGGTGGAACAGCAGCTTGCCCCTTGGATCACGACGAAGAACTTCTTACTCGCTACTCAGGCCAAGGCCATGCTTAGGCTGCATGGAGATGGTGATCCAACAGGGCGGGGAGAGGCCTTCAGCTTTCTACGTGTTTCCATGAAGGACATATTTGTTAAAGCGGGCGAGGATTACGAGCAGAAACTTGGTCAGTGTTATCTATGATTCGCGCTCTTCCGTCGAAGACTCATTCCGCGTAGCCGAGGCGGAGAATAGGCCGAAGTCGGCGCACCGGTACAATGTTGCGGAGCAACAGCTGATCTACAAGTCGGAAATCGAACGCATTTGGAAGGCACAATTTGACTCTCTTAGTCGTAAGGACGAACCGCTGCTTACCCCCGAAGATGAAGAGAAAAACGCCCCGCCAAAGAACCCGTCTCAGCAGCGGCGTATGTCGACCGTCGGCCCGGATGGCTCGTACGCTGCAGCCATTTCACCCACTGCCGGCAGGTATTCCGTGCCGCCCTCACCAGCTTTCAGCCGTGCATCTTCCATGGATCGCGACCGGGAGACAAGTCTGGGTCCCGAAGCTAGTCGCCGAGTACTGCGCATCAGACGGATGGTAAAGTTGGACAGTCTTGGTGATACAGTCCTGCTCACGATATGCTATAGGTTGACGGACATCCTGAGTACGAGATAGTTCGCGATCCGGCAGTTATCGCGGCATACGTGAGGAAACGGCAAATACTGGAAGAAGAGAACACGACAGCCAATGCATTGGCACCTACCGGCGACGCTGAAAAGGACGCCCGAGCCAAGAAACGGCAAGTCGAACGTCAGTTTGCCAGTATAGCCATCTAACACCCATGGATACAGGCTGGAGGAGGAAATCGCCAGGATGAAGAAGAACCAAGAACGCCGTCTGCACCGCAAGAATGCCAAGATTATCAAGGAGGGCGGCATGCCCTTGCAGTTGAACAGGCCTGTCAAGCCGGACACCACCGTAAGCCAAGATAGTCTCCGTCTCGCCCCTTGAGAGCAGCATGGCTAACTATGGCACATAGCGACGCTGCGGACACTGCGGACAAATGGGTCATATGAGTGAGTTTCCGATAATATCGACCCAAGCATCGCTGCGCATCTCACACATCGTCGCTCAGAAACCAACCGCAAGTGCCCACGCTGGGCTGAGTTCAATTCCGGTACGGCACCGCCGCCGCTCACCCCCAGCGTCAGCGGCGGTCCGTCGGTGTCCTCGCCTCTGGTGCCCAGTGCATCATCTCCGGCAGGGTTTGCCAAGCCGGCCGATGGCGTATCGGTACTCCGGAACCCGAGCTTTGCTGCTGCGGTCCCGTCCCCCTTGGCGACCAGTCCGCCGATGTCTGCGATGGACGATGGCACCGAGGCGCCTTCTGCAGGCCCAAAATTGAAGCTCACTCTGAAACGATAGACAGCGACGCCGACTTTCTGGTAAAGTACATAGGATAGTGGAAGCATTGTAACAACACATGGTACATTATGTACAGTCCATAATACGACATCATACACTACACGCTCAGGCAGCGACCATCTCAACGTCCGGGCTCCTTGCGGGTGATTCAGAGAGACGAGTCCGTTTGCTGTAACGCCGCCTGCTCGTGAAGTCGTCGTTGATGGCGACGAGGAGATCGCGAATGAGCTCGGCGTGCCGCTTTCTTTGCGACAGGCTCGCATCAGACCTCGCCAACCGGATGTTGTCGAGATTGCTGGCAAGGTTCTCGCCGTCGTCGCCATCTGCCGCCGCGGCGATGGTGCGGAAGCTGGGGAGCACCGTAGCCTGCATTGCAGGGGACTCGCCGCCGGAGCTCGGCGTAGGGGTCGTCTCGCGCGAGCCCTGCGATCGCGGTGAGGCGTCCGGCGACGGAGACCTGTACCGGCCCTTGATCGGGGCAAGCTTGAAGTCTTCGTCCTCGATCTCCGAGAGCGACGGGTACATGCCTCTGCTCGATATGCCGATGGAGCCGGCCTCGAGGTTGAGCTTGGCCGGGGGTCCACGATGAGCGTAGCGACGGATGCCGGGCTCCAGGGGCTCAGGTCGCTCGTCGGTGGTCCTCGCAGCAGGCACACGGGACGGAACGGAGCCAAGCTGAGGGATCGCCCGTTGCGTGAGCTGGCTGTAGGTAGGAGCGGCGAGTCGCGGGGCTGGGGCAGGTCTATGCGTGGGGCGTAGGTGGTTGTAGGATGCCATGCCATCGTCCGTGCCAAAGTCTACGATCTGGATGCCTTGCTGTTGCATGACGGCGGGCTGCATGACGGCGGGACTGTGGTGGTGAGGCGGCGTCGCTACTGACGGCGTCGAGGCAGGTGAGGGACCTCCCATATAGTGCTGTGGAGAGTCTAAGGGGGGCGTCGGGTGCAGGTGAATCTGTTGGTGCTGGGGAGGAGACGGATACTGCGGTATAGCCCCAGCGTAAGCCTGGGTACTGGAGATCGAAGCAGATCGGCGTGCATGACTGTACTCGCGCGCAGGAGTGTACATTTGTGACTCTTGAAGCGCGGGATACATCGAGCCGTACTGTCCAGACTGGACGGACGGATGGTTGGACCTGGGCAACGGCGCCGATGGCGCGTAGCCGTGCGACGCGTACTGCTGGGAACCGACGGAAGGGTTCGAGTAGCTGGAGCTGTCGGAGCTGAAGGACGACGAGAGGCCAGGCATGCCGGCGAGGCCGAGGTCTTCCAGTGCGGAGGCATTGAAGTAGTGTTCCGGGGAGTAACTGACCGCGCCGTGCTGCTGGGTCGCCGCGGCAGAGTTGGACGCAACGTCGCGTCCGAGGGCAACTAAAAACTGATTGACGGCGGCGAGCTCTTCTTCGGAGCGGATGTCCAGAGAAACTTGGCGTGGGTTGAAAGAACCGGCGTTCGGGGCCGATTGGTAGACAAGGTTGTTCAATCGTTCCACCATGTCTATAATTGATGCGCCATTAGCACGTCGCGAAGACCACGCTTGTTTGCACTCACGAGGGTCGTATGAAGGAGTCACCCGACGTTTTTTGACGTCGGTGATGAACTCGCCCAGGCCGTAGTCGTGCGAGCGTTTGGTGCCCGCCGTGGTGGTGGAGGTGCCGTCCGACTGCAATGCTTCCCAGGTGGGCATGCTGTTGTTTTCCAGGTAGATTTCCTGGGGTTCAGGCTGCCTAGGCGCACGCACGGTGCTGTGCCCCATTTCCGGCGATGGGGTCGGAAGAAGGCCAAGGTGGGCTTGGCAGAGAGAAGCGTCAGAGAAACAGCCACGGCAATCGAAAGTATATGCCGGGATTTACCTGCATGGTCCGGAGACGGTTTGGTCCGGTTGGCGGGGGCCCTTGGGGCGTCCGCAGCCTCCTGACCCTCAGGTGCGCGTGTTCGAACGGTGTCCGTGACGGTGATCGCCTTTGAGTGCTTGTGTTGGGCATGGTGCTCTTCCGTGTGGATCTTCTCGTGCTTCTTCAGATCTTGGGGGCGCTTGAAGGACTTGGAGCAGATCTGCGAAAGGGGGGAGGGGGGTCAGCAGTCGTAGGAAAAAGGTGTTCAGCACCCCTCTGGCTCACGTCGCAGGTGTGGGGCTTGAGTGGGGTGTGCACTACGATATCGGAGTCAGAATGTCGGGATGGCGTCGTGAAATTGCACTGCATACCTCTCAGATGGCTGGTGATGTGATCGCGCTTGGCGCAGGTGGTGGAGCAGTCCTTCCACTTGCAAGTGAGGCAGAGGTTGTTGGTGCTTTTGCGGCCGATGTGGTCGTTGCAGAGATGGCTGTAGAGTACCTCCGGGTCGGCGAACGACCTCTGGCAGTCCTGCCAGAGGCAGAGGTGGGAGGAGAGATCGGGGGCGCCGGGGGAGGCAGAGGAGGCGAGGCTGTCGCTGTCGGGCGGGGAGAGGGAGCGCTCGCCGTGTGGCGGGGTGTGGGGGAGGACGGTGAGGCCGGGCATGGGCTGCTGGCGGATGAGCTGCTGGAGAGTTTGCTCGAGATGCGCGAGCGGAACGAGAGTACGGGGCGGTTGCGGATCCATGGCGTATATATACGCCGTGCTCTTGGCGCCGGTGCTGGCTCTTGGCAAGGCTTGGCGTCCCAGGCCCGGGCCCAGCCGGCGCCGCCAAGTCGCCCTGCGTCCCTGCGCGGAGTTGCATTTCAAGCGCCGCGACGCCGTCCCCGCCTTCGCCGCCAAGCCCGTCCGCCGACCCCAAGCGTGCTTGGCCCGGTTCCCAAGGACGTGCACCGCGTCGGCCCACCTCGCTCGTCTCCTCGTCCGGTCTATTTCCAGCCCGGGCTTATTCTCGTGCACTCGCATGTCCAGCAGCCAGACGCTGCGGCTCTCCTCGTCCCCGTCCTTGGCCGGCACCCGCGGCGAATGGCGTCGACGCCAGTGCCGGCCAACCAAGACGCAGACCGTTCCGAGAACCTGATATCGACCGTGGTGTGGCTGTGCCCGCGCAAGAATACCGACGGCGACTCTTCCAAGTTCTTCGACGGTTGCATCGCAGTTGGTTTACTTAGGTCAGTGCGCGATCCGGGCTGCCGTCGCTGCGACAAACGCTGCGCTCGGCATCTCCAGCTTTCGCCCCCAACTCTCACAGGTCGCACCGTCTGTCCGCCCGGGTGACCTACCCTTATCTTTCCCCAGCTTCGATATGCGAGCAGACGGCGATGTTTCGTTGTCCATCTGACCAACGCGCACCTACGTACTCCTACTAGCTCGAGAGCAGGCGGAAAAGACGCCGAATCCCCCCTCATCGATGCTTCATGATCCAATTGATGACAGCGCCCGGATAAGCCTGAGACTCCGGCGCGTATACACAGTTGCAGCCGATCGTGATCACACCCTCTCTCCTACTACTCGCTAAGCGCCCGCCCTTTCAATTTCGTGAACCCGCCTCGCCCCGCCATCTTTCGCCGAAGATGTCCAAAATGCCTGTCGCAGTTCCGTGGAAGCGGTATGAGCCGCCGCTCGAGAACGAGCGCTTAGAGCTCGACGAGGATCAGATCACCTTCTTCAAGACCCTGACAGGCATCTACGACGACCAGGCGCTGAGGCGGCACCTGTTCATAATCCAACGCAGGGCTTACGATGCGCGTTCCGTACCCTCGACGTGCACAGATCGAGTCTGATCAGTATAATAGGTATACCCGCACGGATGCCTCCGTCGGCTGGAGTTCACCAGGTAAGCTTCTGTCCGCCTCCCCCTCCCGTTCGACTTTCCGAGACCGCGATTCAGCCTCCAGATTGCGCGCCATCCGATATATCCTGACGTTCAAGCCCTACTGAGGCAACGGCCTGACGCCATCCTCCTGGACATGGGAGCGTGTCGTGCGTCGACGTGATCATCGACACCTTGACTCGCGTTTCTAACACAGATCGCGAACAAGTCGGCAGCGACCTGCGCAAGGTAGTGTTTGACGGATGGCCCATGCAGAACGTCGTCGCCACCGATGTACGCCCCGGTACGTAGCATCCAGCCCGCCCGACCTCGTCCTGCTGTCGTCCGCTTACTTCGTGCGCGCTCCAGCTTTCTGGATGGTCGGCCACGAGCTGTTCAATTCCACTCCGGATACCTGGCCCGTCCCGCGCATCGTCGGAGACGTCCTCAACCAGAACTTCCTCTCCCCTGCCCCGCCCTTCTACTCTCCGCCCGGCACCCCTCGTCCGGACCTGCGCACCCTCCATAACCTGAACATGCTCCGCGGACACGTCTCGGTCATCCACGCCTCCAACTTTTTTCACCTCTTCGACGAGCCGCGCCAGAAGATGATCGGCCAGGGGCTCGCCGCGCTCCTGACGCCCGGACCCGGCGGGATCATCTACGGCTCGCAGGGCGGCCGCTTCGAGAAGGGGTTCAGGATGGAAGTCGAGAATGCCGCGGGGACGTACATGTTCTGCCACGACCCGGAAACCTGGGTGAAGCTCTGGGACGGGGAGATCTTCCCGAAGGGGACCGTCGAGGTCAAGGCCGAGCTCGTATACCCCGAGAAGCCGGACTCGCTCGGATTCAAGTTTGCCAAACTCATCTGGTCGGTGAAGAGGCTGCAGTGATGCACGCCGACCTTTACCTGCAGGAATATGGCTTTATGGCTTCGTCGGATACCAGGGACCGTCCCCGGCATATACTTTGTACTTACTGTAGGATGCCATGTATGATGTCATAGGTCATCGTACCGAAGTGCATCGCTACCCAGCATGTCTTGAAGTGCAACTCTGTCGACCATGCCTACGACCAGACGTCAAGCGAAAGCTGCTCTGGAGACCAAAGCTTCGAAGGAACAGGAAAAAGAAGAGGAGCTCGACGTTGGTGAGAAGCGACCCGCGGAAGAGACGGAAGCACCCGAGGAAGAAGAACCACCCGCAAAAAAGACCAAGAAAGAGGAGGAAGATGATGAACAAGAAAATGGCGCTGGAGACATGGAGGTCGATGACAATGACGAGACTGCGAAACAGCACCCACAGACAGGTACGGCGCTCTCGAATCAACTAAACAACGTCAACAATGTCAAGGCTCATTGTCGGACCTTTCTCAGGGGTGATTGAACGCGGTCATATCTACTTCTTCTACCGGCCCAAGGTCGACGTGGAGGAAGCAGGCTCCATCGACGACGTCCAACGATTCCAGTTCATCCTCGTGCCCCGTCCGCCAGAATCTAACGCAAACGCCGCGGTACCGCAAGCGGAGACAAAAGACAGAACCAGGAAGCGCTTCCGCATCGTGACCGTCGGCAAGAAACAACTGCCCCACCCAGAGGAGGGTGGCTCGGGTAAAGGCAAGAAGCGAGTATTGTGGGCTACGATCGGTACCGTCGGCGAAGACCTGCAGAAGCTCGAGGACGGACTGGATGAGCGAACGTACGAGACCAAGACGAAGGGTAGGTTCGATTGGATGTCGCATCTCATGTCCCTACAAGCTCAATGTATACCTCAATCCTCAAGGCGCGCGTCATTTGGAGCCAGCCAGACCTGCTGGGCGAGGCGCTTATGTCATCGTCAACAACGATCCCGAGGTACCTTCCAAGAGGGAGACTCACCTTGGGTACTATCTGTCGCACCCCGCCGAACCGGGAGATATCCAAAAGGAACTGGGTATCTATCAAGCATCGTCGTTCGTCTTGCAAGTGCGGAACCCAGAGGCGAATGTCAGTGGCCCGCCGGGGACCGGCTTGCCGAAGAATAAGAGAGCCAAGTATCCGGAGGAGATCATGCTGTCCGTCTTCGGGAAAGGGGGATCCAAGGGAAGAGAGCCGAGCGGCCTGCGCTTTACACCGATCGAACGGGTGGATCTTCTGGATTACGAGGGTGCAGAACTCTTGTTGATTGCAGCCCGCGGTGGTGAAGAGGGATTGGAAGCTTCGGTGGGTGAAGAGAACGCGAAAGGTGCGCCACGTATCGCAGATAACTATATGATTCGTGTCCTCACATCCGCGGATAGCGTTGGAGAAAACTGAAAAGAAGGACAGAAAGGAATCAATCGATGATGTGTTCAGAGAGTTGACCCTGGACATCGAGCGTTTCCCTGTGGACGCACTGAAAGGCCATTGGATTTAGATTTCGGGTTGAAACTGGATAACGATGGGCAAACTCGCCTAATTTGTCAGATATGCATCAGCTTGTTAAACAGAGATAATATCAATACATGGCGGTATACAATGCGCAGGTCTGGGTATCGTTGCAATCACAAGCGTACAATGTCCATCGGACGACATGTCCATCATAACGTCTCGCTGTCGTTATTGTCATCGTCTGCGTTGATTCGCAGTACCTTGACCCATTCTCGATAGTTGAAGTTCCCTTGGCGATCCGTATACGGCCCCTTGAGGAACCGGTCGATCTGGAAGGGGAGTCAGGAATGTCGATTGGTAGAAGACGTTGCTCATACCTCCTCCTGATCCATTCGTTCCCCAACTTCGCTCAACCATTTTCGTATTTCGTCGCACTTGACCATGCCGGTATCATGCTCGTCGAAGCACTCGAAAGCTTCTAGCAACTCCGCCTCGGTGTCAAACTCGAAAAGGTGTTCGCCCATCATAGTCAGAAACATGGTGAAGTTGATCCCTTTATCTCCACCAGCGTCGTCTGCACCGCTGACGGACTGGTTGCGGTTACCGGGTCGATCGCTGAGCAATGCGTCAAGCATCTGCTTGGTGGGGTTGATCCCTAGTACACTCATTTAGCCGAGCGGGGAACAAGCGTGTAAGAAATGCTCACCAAGACTGGAGAAGATCTCCTTCAAATCCTGTTCGCTGACCACACCATCGCGATCTTGATCTATGAGCGAGAATGCCTCCTTGAACTGTTGGATCTGGGGTGGTTGAAACAGAGAGAACACGCCAGACGGTTCACGACGCGCTCGAGACTTCTGCGCCTTTGTCAGTTTGTTCGGACTCATGTCCGCAGAGAGATGGGCAGGATAACGGGACATGGTGAGAGGTGCAGAACGCGTGTTGACGACGAGCGAGACACGGTTGTGGGTGGCTTGAGCCGCGCTGTTCGCCGCATCCGGTATCTGGTCGCATGTATGCCAGTGCTTTCTTTCACCGTCTACCCTCATAAACTCCCAGTCTACTCATGGCATCCACCAGACGCGAGCGGCTTCTAGCTTCGTTAGCCAGCCGACCGACCTTGGCGGCGACATCTTCCGATTTTGCTCTCAACGTGAGCAACTCGAATGCGAGCACGTCTACAGATGCAACGTCCCCGCTCATGCTTCGTTTCCGGCGTCCCTCCTTGTTGAGCACAAAGACTGGATACACTGCTGAACCGCTGATTCAAAGCCCCTTGGCTTCTGCATACAACCCACCAACTAGGGAGCCCAGCCTTCGCTCGGATTATGAAAGTGACAAGGATGCGCCTATGTGCACGGATAGTCCTTCAGGAAGCAGCTCTGAGAATGCCACGCCCCCGCTCGGTCCTCCCATAGACGTGGACTCCATCGCCGACGGCCCTTCTCGTCTAAAGTCAAAGAGACCTCGCAGCCCATCTACTCCGCCTCGATTATCTGCTGCAGATGGCTCTGCCCAGCATGCCCGACATCACCTCCGCCGGTTATCGCACCCAGTGAGAAACCATCTTTGACTTATGCCGCGGACAGGTCGTGATCTGACGTTGCAGCTCAAAGCACCTCGTTTATTGAGTGTACTTCAAGAGTCCCGTCCAGAGGAGAGCGAATATAAGATGGAGGCAGCGTTCCATAGGTTGGCCACCTCTTTATCCGACGTGCCGTCTCCCGCACGTACGCTCAGACCTCCTTCGGATCGCGGGAGGTACCCGGAAGAAGCCGTGGCGGATGAGCCCCAGCGAGACGATACCCCAAGCGACGACGGCGTGGACGACAACGACAGCCGTTACCCCGGCGGGGAGCCGATCTCCATTTCAAAGCCGGTCACCCCTGCCCACAGTGTGAATGGCGACGAGCAATACTTTGGAATATCTGAAAGTCCAAGCGCAGGCAGCGTCATGGACATCGATGTCGTACGTCCAGACTCGGATACGAACGTTGACGTCCCGGACTCACCACGATGTTCAGTATGGCTCTCCATCTTTATCAGCCGCACAAGCTACTCAGTGGCGCTATACGCCACCTCCGACTGCCAATGGTCCCGTCCGTTCCAATAAACGCAAATGTATGGTGGCTTACACGAGCTACATCCCATATATACTCATTATCTCTCAGTTACCGATGCCGATCGCTTCGAACCGTACCCGACCGCTAAACGGCGAGCAGTCTCACCTTCGTTATCGTCATTGCGAGATCCGCACTCGGCCTATCACAACCCACGTACTCCGGGATCGTCGCGAGGACCCATTCCGATTTCAATCCCAACTGGAAACATCAACTCGGGATTGGCATCCCCGACCATGAGCCAAGCTGCCTTGTCTTTCTCTGTCATTAGTGGTTCAAGACCGGTGAGCGTTGCTTCCAGCCCAACGGTTCGCAACATGATGTTAGCGAGCCCGGTCCTGAGACCGTCGTCTCGGTACAGCAGACGTGGGGAGGAGGACGAGCGTTCCGTAGATGGCGCGGGAGAAGGTGTTAGTGGCTTGAACATCGCATAAAGCGTCTTTGCGGTTTGGTTGCGCGTTCCTCGACTTCCAGCGGACCTACACTGCGGTTTGCACCATTTATGTACTTCTAGCATTGTCAGGTTCATTCACATATTGCGCGGGCCTTGGAACTCCGACCATGGACACGTGATACATACACCACTTGTAACTTTACCTTCAAGTTCCTGTCCAGCTCGGCCGTTACGCATTTACCTCGAGGCTCCTGCACGGCTTTCATACTCCCTGCTCCACCACTGCCCATATATCTGGGGTCCTTCTAACGACATGGATTCCACTACGAAACTCACGAAGAAGCAGCGGAAAGCCTTCGCGTTCAGAGAGCGAAAGACAAAGAATAAGAAGAAGGAATCCGATGACCCAGAGGAGCAAGCCGTTCCTGTCATGGAAGACCAGGATATGGCTGAAGTGGAAACTTTGGCGCCTCAAGAGAGCTTGGAGGGGGAGCCTAGTCGGTCGGTTTCTGCGAGGTCCAGAGAAGGATCGCAGAAGAATTCCTCGAAGACGGTGGACAAGGGCACGAAAAGGAGTCATGACGCAGAAGCCGTCCAAACACCGAAGGAGGCAGGGAAGAGCGGAAAGAAACGCAAGCACGATGAACGTGGGGTGGTGGAAGAGACTAGTGCAGTCGTCCCCAATCAAGATCCTGCCGAAGCACCAAGAAGTGCGAAGAAACGAAGGAGGGAGCAGGAAACTACTTCGTCTGCTGATGGGGTAGAGGAGGCTTCAAACCCTTCAAAGCCGCGGAAACAAAAGTATATCCTATTTGTCGGTACGCCCATCATCGACTCTACTCGCCTCGTTGCGCTCATGGGAAGAGGCAGGTAATCTCAAGTACACAACCACCAAGGAGGCAATTGCAGCGCATTTCTCTTGCTGTGGTACGTATATCTCCGTCGCTTCGATGATTATGTCGTTGACTCTTGTAAAGAACCGCAGCCTCGTATACGATTACAAACACCCAAAACAGACAAACCTAATATTAGACAGAAGACGAAGGGCTTCGCATTCCTAGAGTTCGACGAGAAGAAACCGCTCCAGCAGGCGTTGAAAATGCATCTTTCTGTGCTCGACGGCCGAAAAATCAACGTTGAACTGACGGTCGGAGGAGGGGGCAAAAGCGAGGCGCGCATAACGAAGCTACGAGAGCGCAACAAAGAGCTACATGCCCAGCGAGTGGGTCCGAGTCATCGCATGTCCCATCGTAGATCCTAATGCACTCCAATAGCAAAAGCGCATTGAGAAGCGGAATTCGGAAAGCAAGGAGGGCGAAGAGCATACTCGTCTAGAGGCCCCTCAACGTCATTCCAAAACATCTGGCGTTGAACACACGCCCGCAACCAAACGAACTTGGTCCGTACTGGAGGTTGATGACGGCTTGACACACCGCGGCGGGAAAAAGCATGCAAGACGACCTCAGAAAAACTTAGGAACTGGGGTGAACTCGATACCAGTGGGATGACCAGACTATTAGGATCCATACTATGCATACTCGTGCGATAATAAACAAAGAGAACGATGGTCCATGGTGAACTCAAGATACGAGAATAAATATGAGGAACTGGGATTATCAACGCCTTGTTAAGATGACCTGAACGGATTGACTCACAAAAACGATCAGTACGCCGAAAATCTTGAGCATCAGCCAGCGATTGCTTGATATACTGGCGTAGTATTTGAGAAGTTCTCGCTGTGCACCGCCAATATTCGCCGCAATATCTTGCGTATCGGCATCGATTCGCTGCACAGTTTCTCGCTGTTCCGCCACCATTTGTGCAAGCTGGGTGAATATTTGGCCGAGCTCGGCAATTGTGGACTCTATAGATTCTATAGCAGTGGATCGTGTTTGTATGTAGCTTTCCTGAAGCGGAAGGGATGAGTGGCGCGGGCAAGGCGAAAACCGAAACATGCTCACTTGCTGTTCCACAAGCTGCATCTGCATGAAAGCGCTTCCGCCAGCACCTTCCGTCGCTGTACCCTCTTCCGCCGTGACGAGGTCCATGGCAAGAATATCGCCATTTTGGGGAGCGCGGCCTTTTCCTTTGGTACTCAGGGCAGTTGTTCCACTGCTACCGTCTCCCATGGGATCCGGCGTGCTGGGGCGAGGTCGATTTCCGAACAGCAACGAGTCTGCAAGCTACGTTACAACAAATTACCGATAAACTTGTGAGTTGAACACTCACTGGTCGGCGCCTGCGTAGCAGCCGTGCTGGTGGAATGCATGAATTGCTGTGTTCGATCCTGCGATTCTTTCATGTTCTAGAGGACAATTAGTCTGCTCGCCTGTGATGAGAAAGAGTGATATTGCGCGTACTTGTGTACGCAATTCCAGCACGTCTTTGAATGCCATACTCGTGTTTGCCAACTTGCTCTGCAGGAGCATGACGACATTATGGTGATGCTCGTCTATATGTTTGCTCTCGGCCGACTTGGAGCCTTGAGCATTGCGTTGCTTGATGACTGCCTGTAGTGTTGCTATCTGCTTGTTGAGGTTGGCAATGTCTTGTTTGATGATGTAGGTGAGTTCCTGCGAGCGCCCCGTTAGCAAGAGCCTGCAGTATGAATGCAAGGATCAGTACATACACTGATTTCCACAGGCCGATCATCAAACAAAGTCTTTCGTTTCGCCACTTGTCCCGTTCAGTATCGCCGTCACCAAATGGTTCCAATGATACTCACGTTGAGCCAGCTTCCCGAGTTTGATATTGGTGCTGTTGATGTCCTTGCCAATGGCCTGTGCCATCTGCGCTAATTCACTCTTGCCCGTCCCTCTACCATTCTGAAGCAGCCTTTGACGTGCCTCTGCACGTAAGGGTATAGAAGACCTGCTTCGTATGGAATCCATGCAGGCGAAGAATTCCTTGGTCCGGTCCTGCACAGGCATCTTGGCAACTCGCGGAGCGCTTCCTGGGTATGTGTGACCAAGTGTGCGGAGATTCGCTTTCCCCACGAGTATGTGCTTTGGAAATCGCAGCTACACCAGTACAGAGCAATGTCAGTCGCAGCTTTCGCCGCCGACAGACGTGGAGGGCGGAACGCAGCACGTGATACTTTGACACGACAGGCGCCGCGGTACGGGTGCTCAAGTTACAGGTGACGTACATTGTCTGCACCTTTCGCTACCGCATGCTTGGTCGTAAATCGTGTATTTCAGCCTCCAAACGAGCCCTACACATCAGGCCCTCCGCTGTCCCCCCGTCGATCTTCTTTGCACGCTATCATCACTGTAATCCCCCTCGCAGCGACTTTCCTGGTCTAAAAATGGCTATGCCTCCTGCGAAAGGTCTTCAGCACGAGAAGAACAAAGTCCTCGTCATGGGTGCCGGGAATTTCGGCTCATGTCTAGCGGACCATCTCGCCGACTCTGAGCATGATGTCTTGCTTTGGTCCAGAGATGGCGCTCAAGTGGAATACTTCAACCAGCACCATAGGAATTCACAATACCTTCAGGACCATCAGTTCTCCATCCGCATCAATGCCATTGGGCCTGAACTTCCCGAAGCATCCGTTATATCGGGAGTGGACGTGATGCTCTTTGCGATTCCGACGGAGGGTGTAAGGTGAGCTTGTTTGTTCGTTATAACCGGAATGCGGCATAAGGACAAATTAGAGAAACGTTGAAGAACCTTCGGCCGCGGATCAACCCAGAAAAGTTGCCTCTGTTTATATTCGTCAACAAGGGTATCGAGACCAAAACGCGTGCCTTGACCCTAGAGATCATTGCGGATACTCTGGGGAGCGACGTCGCATCCGTTGCCACATTTATCGTGAGTTTTCATAGGATAATCTTAAGCATATATCTTTCATCATTTTACAGTCTGGACCCTCATTTGCGAAGGAAAGTGAGACCCTGTTCCTCTATGGCACATAGAGTGAAACTGAACTTTCTTGATTAGTCGTCAAGCGCCAACCAACATCTGTTACCGTGGCGTCGCTCTCCATGACGCACGCTGAGAAAGCGTCCCAGGTGTTCCATCAACCGTGGTTCCGCTGGTAGGGAGCGCAATTCGCAGCTTCATACCTCGACTTCATTAAGTTCATCAGTTACATCGGCGAGGATCCGATAGGCATCGAACTTGCAGGCGCTCTGAAGAACGTTTATGCCATTGCCACCGGAACTGCGGACGGCCTGGGTTTTGAGAACAATACCCGAGCAAGTCAGTATACACTTGAGAAAGCAGATCTGTAACCCGTGCTGATAGTGTTCCAGTGCTTATAACGAGGGGACTATCCGAGATGACTCGGATTGGGGCGGCATATGGGGCGTCCCCGCTGACCTTCTTATCTCTGGGTGCGACTGATGATCCGAGGAATAAGGCGCTGAGCTAATGACATTGCGGACCCAGCGGGGGTAGGCGATCTGTTTTTGACCTGTAGTTCTTCTGCAAGCCGGAATTACACGGTTGGATACCGCCTGGGCAAGGGCGAGAAGTTGGAGGACATTATCAGGACACTTGGGAGTGTCGCCGAAGGCGTTACGACCACGAAGGGGCTCCACGAGATCGTGCAAGAGTTGGGGGTCAATGCACCCATTGCGACTGCTGTCAGTAATCATGATTTCTAACCGCGTGCCGCCGGGATGTTCATGATGGATCTAGGTTTATGAATGCCTATACGAAGGTAAACCCGATCCCGCAATCTTGTTCCAGGATGCTGAGCAGCACTTGCCCATGCCCTCAGGGAAAGACGTGCAAGACACAGCGCGCTCGCTGATGTCTCTACCTTTCATGAGGTAGGGCTGACGATGCTGCCAACATTCGTTGACGATGGCTGAACAGCGTTGCAGAGAACTGGATTTGCCGCAGAAGGCTGAAGGCCCAGCCCTGAATTTAATGAAGAAGCTTGGGCGTGGGTAAAGCTGATGAGCATGTTCCGCCGTGTTTCGGGGTCTGTTCATTACGAGAAGATGGCGCAATGACATACGGCACAATGGGAGGATGACTGTTACTGCCTTGAGTCATCGTCCCGGCCATCCGCCCGAGTGCACCCGAGTTTCTCAAAGGACCTCCAATCCGTGCTAAGCGCGCGGGAGACTCGTCTTGAGTATCGTGTGGATGTTAGCACTGGCTCATGCCTGTGGCGGCGAGAATAGATGCATCAGATGCGCTGGGCCGTTGACCAAGCGGGAAACTCTAAAAGGCCCGGCGGCAGGGGAGCGATCCATTAGACCTGCCTAAACGGGAGCGATGCCGCCCAGGGCCGGGAATTACGTTAGATCGATGCGAGCACGTGCCCCATTTTTTTTGCTGGCGGCACAGCGAGTCCGGTCGTCCAAGCGCAGGCTTGCAATTTCTCTCGTCCGACGTACCTAACGCGTCTCTCCGTCCGCGGCACTCATATTCGTCTTTTTCTCCGCTCGTTCCATCGTCCACCGCCCAAATGGTGTCCGCTCTGTGGCAGGCAAGCGCCGAGGGCAACCTGGAGCTCGTCTCTGACCTCCTCAAGGATGCATCCAGCGCGGATATCGAGATCAAAGGTATGTGCGCACATCCCCATCGGCATCGTGCTCTTCACTCGTGTCCGTCACGTATTCACCCTCTCCGTCTCTTTCCCATCGCCCCTCGTCAGATCACGATGGTGTTACGCCCCTCATCGAGGCAGTCAAAAACGGCCACGTCGAGGTGGTCCGCGCGCTCTTGGACAGAGGTCAGACGAACACGGCTCCTTCCGGAACATGCGTAACATTCCGACTCTTTGCTCGCAGGTGCCGACCCCAATAACGCCTCGAACCACGGCCCTCCTGAGCAATACACTCAAGACCCCGCCATTCTGGAGCTCATACGTGCTGCACAGAGTAGGCTCGACCAAAATGGCGCCCACGCCCAGGGTTACGGCGAACCCCTAATGGAACCGCCCAAAGACTACTACGCCCCTCCCCCGGGCGCGTACTACTACCCTGGATATGCTGGGGGCCCCCCGCCGCCTCTGCCCGAAGGAACTATGCCATACTACCCGCCTCCTCCCAATGAACCACAGTATGGCAACGTGCCTCCGCCAAACGTCGCCCGCATGATACCATGCAGATTCTATCCCGCATGTCGCTACGGGTCCTCCTGCCTATTCGCCCATCCACAGGGACCTTATTATGGTCCCCCAGCGGGCCAATACCCTGTTCCGTATGACCCCATGGCCCCTCCACCATTCCCTCAGAGCTATTATCCCATCTCGCCGCCCTTCCAGTCTCCGAACGGCGTTCCACCTCAGATCGACGGTAACGGCCAGCACCCGACGCCCCCGCCGCCTCACGCGAGGTCTGGATCGGACATTGTCTCTCCGATTCAGACCCATTTCCCACCCATGCCTCCTCCTGGCCCATACAGTGCCGTTTCTCCTGTTGCCGCACCGTTCGCGGCGCCCATGCCGGTTCCGATGGGCGTGCCTCTCCCACATTCTCCTTCCGCTGGTCCCGTCCCAAATTCACAGTACCCCCACCCCCCTGGAGCCACCCCTTTCCCTGTCCAGACCTCTATTGGACATCCCCATGATGGTGCTCGTATAGAGGCCAACGGCATTCACTCGCCACCGCCGCATCAGCCTCAACTTGACGGATACGCTCCGACTCCTCATGGCCGTGACACTGTGTCACAGCATCGCCGAGGGAGCATGCGAAGACCGTCTTTGGTAGGCCGCAAACCACCTTGCGTGTTCTTCCCCTCCGGGCGATGCAGGAACGGGTAGGCCCTCTGTTCCTCTCAGATGATCGCCTCAATGATAACCGCTGTAGCGATGATTGCCGGTTCCCGCATGTCATATCGGATGGCAACAACGCGCATGGCGCTCCGGCATACGGCCACCGAGGAGGTCACCGGCCACGATACTCTTCGCATGTCAATGGGCTTGCTACCATCGACCAGAAAATGGCCAACATGTCGTTAGGAGATGTACGTGTGCTCTTTCGTTATAACACCACCTTGTTCCCTGATATCTGCATAGCACAACGGTCACGGACCTGCGGCTACGGACGGGATAAACCGCTCGATTTCCGCAGACAACGGCGCACGCGGCCGACAACAACCCAACTTTCGGCATCCCGGCCCTGCGGCGGGACCTAATCGTACGGACAAGCGCCCCTATGCGAAGCAGAGGGTGCCAGGTGCGGATGAATTCCCCACATTAGCGGGCACCGCACCCTCGCCCTCCCGTAGCCCCGGCATGCATGCACTGCCGGAGAGAACCGCCGCTCAGGTTTTGCAGGCTCCTGCGCCTGTTCGCAAAGATAGCTTCCGGGATGCCGCATCGAATGGTTCTGTAAACGGCTCCTCCGACACATCGTCAGTCAAGGTATGACGCTCATCACCCTGTTGAGATCTCCTTCTATAATGCTGATATTTTCGGTATAGGAGATTAAGTCCGCGGCACCCGAACCGCCTAGTTCTTCCACCCCATCCGTCCACTCTCCGGAGGCCCCTCCTGCTCAGAAACTTCCCGTCTCATTTGCTGCCGTAGCGAACGGCACCGCCCCTCAGAGTGCCGCCCCCCAACTTCCTGATGCTGCGAAGGAGGTCTCGGTGACCGCCTGAGACATCTGCACTCCTTGCGTTCCTTTTTTCTCTGGCACCTCCTTGTCTTGGTCTATCAGCTGTATTTCTGTGGTCTGTCCTCTGGCCGATTCGCATTGCTACCACAATCACTGCCCCTCTTGCACTACCTAACATCTGACACCCCACGTTACACTGTATCACGCTATCCGGGACTACGTCCGTATACATGCCCCGCACTATCACTATCACTATCACTCCGCTGTGCTTTCTATTTAGAAGCTCGCCCTTGTTTCCCACTGCTCTATTGGCTGCTGTTGGGCCCCATTCGCCCGCAATACCGATATTTACACACGTCGTAATCATTAGTCACCACTTAACATGCCTCTACGGGACGCTTACGGCTTCCATGTGTGAATGTTTTCTATGTGGACTCCGACCTCTGGCACGATCTCTCCTATCCGATACACGGCGGCATCGTCACTTTTACGCAGGGCAGCCAGCGCGCTGTCAACTTGGTCTGCTCCAACTATAACGATCATGCCGATGCCGTTGTTGAAGGTGCGGGCCATCTCTGCGGGAGCGACTCCACCGTGCTTCGCAAGGAAGCGGAACGCGGCAGGATATTCCCATGCGGAGGCATCGAGACGGCATCCAAGGTGTTTGGGCAGCACGCGGGGGATGTTTTCGGTAAAACCTCCGCCGGTGATATGGGACATGCCCTTGATGAGGCCCGCGTGGACGGCGGGAAGTAACTGCTTCACGTATATGCGGGTGGGCTCGAGGAGGGCGCGTCCGAGGGTGAGTTCAGGGTTCCACGGACAAGGATCGGCATAGCCGAGTCCGGTTCGGTCGATGATCTTGCGGATGAGGGAAAAGCCATTCGAGTGGAGACCTGAGGACGCGATGCCAAGCACGACGTCGCCGACGTCGATGTCGGGACGCGGAAGAATTTGCGATCGCTCAACGGCTCCTACAGCGAAGCCGGCGAGATCGTAGTCACCTGTAGGCGTGTTGATCAGAGCTGCGTCCGCGACGACTCGGGGCAAGGAAGTACGTACCGACTTGGTACATTCCGGGCATCTCAGCGGTCTCGCCACCAATGAGCGCGCATCCTGAGATCTGGCAACCCTTGGCGATGCCCTTGACCACTTCAGTTGCTACTTGCACGTCAAGCTTGCTGCACCCGAAATAGTCGAGAAAGTACAGCGGCTCAGCTCCCTGCACTATCAGATCGTTGACGGACATGGCCACGAGGTCGATCCCTGCAGCATAGCAGGTCGTTTAACACCGGTTATGACCGGAGCGTGGCAGGAAACAGTCGCTTACCGACGGTGTCGTGTATGCCGCTCGAGATGGCGACGTGCAACTTTGTGCCGACGCCGTCCGTGCCGCTAACCAGCACCGGGTCCTTGTACCCGGTCGCCTTGAGGTCGAACACGCCACCGAAACCGCCGATTTCGGCGTCGGCTCCGGAACGACGCGTAGCGCGCACAAAAGGCTTGATCTGTTCGACGAGGGAGTTGCCGGCGTCCACCGAGACACCCGCTTCCGCGTACGTCAAGCCTTTCTGCGAGGCGCTTGATGCCGACAAAGCCCTGTTGTGCCGTCATATGGGATTGGGACAAGACAGCCGAGCACGACGCACGTACCGATGAGCGATGTCACGACGGTAGGTCTTGCCTTCGAAAACGACTTTGTCTACAGTCGCGTATGCGGAGTCCAGGGCATCCTGGAGGGTATCGGCGTACGCAGAGACAGCGATCACCCGGCCGCCCGAGGTAACTAGTCGACCGCTAGAGGATGTCGTTCCGGCATGGAAAACGACAACATCTAGAAACGGGTCAATTGACCGCTATCGCGATCCTCTTCGGCAGCTTACTTTTTGGAGTATCCGGGATGGTGATCTCCTTTCCCTTCGCGTAGCTGCCAGGATAGCCTGCCGATGCCAAGACGACGGAGACCGCGAACCCGGGTCGAATGTCGATCCTAACGGAGTCGAGGCAACGACCCGCTGACGCCTGGGACACGAGGAATTGAGAGGACGGAGAGCAGAGTGGTAAAGGGACACACCAGAAGGATGGCAGCGAGATCTGTCTCTTCACCCAGCAAGAGCATCAACGCTTCTGTTTCCGGATCTCCGAAGCGCACGTTGTACTCGAGGACCTTCGGCCCGTTCGGAGTAAGCATGAACCCGGTAAAGAGAAGCCCGACGAACGGGTTTCCTGGTAGATGGGCGGCTGAGTATACACCACGTCTGCACAGGCATTGTAATGTTGCAAACCTTCTTTACGCATACCGTCGATGGTAGGTCGCAAGCAGTCCTTCATGATCTGGTTCATGATCTCCGGAGTGGCGACAGGGGCCGGTGCGTAGGCGCCCATGCCGCCGGTATTCGGACCAATATCGCCCTCGCCGATGCGCTTATGATCTTGCGCCGCGGGAAGGGGGACGACGGTGTAGCCGTCCGAAAACGCGAGGACAGATATCTCCGGACCGGTCAGCAACTCTTCGACGACGACCTCATCGCCTGCAAAACGACGTATAATGTATTCAACATCTACCACCCGGAGGGTATACAAGAGAGGTCGCGGACCTGCAGATCCGAACACACTGTCCACCATGATCTCCCGCAGGCCGGCAATGGCCTCCTCGGTCGTCTCCGGGAGGAGCACGCCTTTGCCCGCCGCGAGGCCACTCGCTTTGAGGACGACGCGGTGTCCGCACGACTGCACATATCCGACTGCCTCGTCCAATTCGTGCGACTTGAAGACCTTGTACGCGGCGGTCGGAATGCGATGCCGGGCCATGAAGTCCTTCGCGAACGCCTTGGATCCTTCCATCCGAGCCGCAAGGGCTGATGGGCCGAAGACGGGGATCCCGACTGTGGGACTTTGTTGGGACTGGTTCTTAAGAAGGTGGCACACGCGTCGCACCTTTGCGGAAATGGGTTTCTACGCCATCCACCAACGGCTGCTCGGGACCGGGCACGACGAGACCGATCTGGGGCACACCCTGAGGCGATATGCGAGACGAGGCACGCGAATCGCACGTACGTTCTTCTCCACGGCGAACCGGACCAACCCCGCAAAGTCCTTGTCGGATATGGCGACGTTGGTGGTCTTGGACAAGGCGGCCGTCCCGCCATTGCCTGGGGATACGAAGATGTGGTCTACCAGCGGCGATCGCGAGAGTTTCCAGCAGAGAGCATGTTCGCGGCCGCCCGCGCCGATGACCAGGACGTTGAGGGCCATTGCGATTAGGAGCAAGCCAGGGCTGCTCCGATGTTTTTCGAAAATTAGGATCTCCAGGAGTCATGTGACTGTCATTGAGTCCGTCCGGCGTCGCGAACCGGAACCAACGGGACAACGAGGCGTCGTGGAGTAGATACCGATCGAAGACGGTTTAGCCAGGCCCGGTGACTGTGGCTTGCGACTGGTTCACCCTCCGCGCGTTGGGGCAAGGGGAGTTGTCGCGGAGGGTTTAGACTGCGGTGGTCGAGGACCGTTGACTCTGAGGTACTAGGCAGCTTGGCGCGTTCGGGCGCAGTAGCGTAGCACATCCAAGCCATGAACACAGCGAGACACGGTGAAAGCGAAGGGCCGGGTGAGCAGAGCGTGTCTGCGTCGGAGCCACTGGGGACGGGCTCGGGACACATGGGAGCGGCAAGGCGGTGTCGACGTTAAGGACGAGCTCAGCCAGGCGGAGCCACGTGCGCTCGCGGTCCTCTGCTCGTCTCCGCGCCTTTGCAACGCATCCTGCTTCCTTCATTCGCCCTGCGCGCGCCCCTTCACGCCAGCTACGCCCCCTGGTCCGCCTGCAGGTCCCTCGTTCCCGCACCGTCGCGCCAGAGTCCCCCAAGCCAATGCGCGCGAAGAGCGGCCACCACTGATGGACGCCTCGCACCAGTCCCAGAAGCCCACTCGCACGCAGACGTCGCGATGGGGGCGTCGCAAGTCCGTCAGGGATGTCCCCGGAGACGGCGCTCGATCGTCCTCGTCTCTGCATCAAATCGACAAGGGGAAGGCGAGGGAGCACACCGAGCAACAAGACCCCCCACCCACCCAGCCACTGCCCACCTGGGCCCCCGTCCCCTCCATCGTCCCCGACCCCCTCCTTGATCTCCCCGCATGGTACCACTCCGACGTGTTCGAATGGTCTGCCGCCACCGCCGTCCAGTTCCGGAGGAAGTATCCGTTGCACAACCCCGTCGGTCCGCGATGGTATAGGAACCACCACCTTATCCCGCCCTCAGTCATCCACGGCAATCGCGCCCCTTCTGTATTCTCCCCCCTCTTCCCTCCCATATCGGTCTCTGGCCACGATAGGCCGGAACACACCATGTCCCTGCCGGTTCCCGTCCGGACGCCCTCCAGCTCGCCGTCGCCCTCCCCCAATACTTCCCAAGTCCAAGTCAACGACTCGGCGCCGACCAGGACGCGCAAGGTGTCGCACACGGGTCCAGGCGCAGATTCTCTCGATGCCTCCGATCCTTCCGGGATCAACTTCCACCATTCCTCGCCCTATGACATTGGCTTGAATCGAGAACGTCACGTCCATACCCAAGACCCTCCAGAGGTACGTGGCTTTACACACGCTGTATGTTCCAACCCTGATCGAGACGGCTCGCAGTCTACGTACGATCCTCGTTCTCGTCGTCCAAGCTCTGTCCAAGCGCAACGTCACAAAACCGTCACCCCTTCGCCACTATCTCAGTCCACGTCTGCCGTGCATCTACAAGCCGATAGCGAAGGCGTCGGTCTACCCCGCAAACTGAGCAAGCGTAGGACCGGCATTCGAGGCGTCTTCAACGGCCACGCCATCAACGACGTCGCTCCCAAGTCTGTCTCGGCTCCTGCGACGCCCATGGATGGGCCGGTGTCGAACCTGTTGACTCCTCCCCCGGCGGACGGCGCAGGCGTGCGCAGGAAGCTCTCTAAGCGAGAGAGCGTAAGGCCCTCCATCGCGGGCAGCTTGGTCACCGTGGAGAAGCGCGAGAAGCGGGGAAGCATTCTCGGCCGCCTCGCGAAAAAGTTTACGATCATGCGCAAACCCAACAGGGAATCACGCATCGAGGCGACAGAGAAGAGAGAGGACGAATGGCAGGACACCAGCGGCGCGCCGACGGGCACGACGACACCGGCGGGGCGGGAGTCGTCTCCGGAGAAGGGCGCTGAGCCGCGGAAAAGCGGGGAGATGACGAGGCGTGTACCCCCGCCTGCGGTGAACACGACGAACGCCGCCCCGAGAGATCTCGACGCCTTGTATGCAGGTCTCCGGGATCAGAAAGCCGCGCAGGAGGCGGCGGTGGATCGTTCGTCCATGTCGGTGCTGGACGCTCCGTACTCCATTGGTCGGCTCACGATCGCCAATCCGGACGCTCCAAGCTCGACCGAGAACTCCCCTGCGCCGCGAAACGTGCCGTTACCTGCGCTGTCGCAGCAGGTCGAGCAGGTCGCGCCGTCGTCGGCGGTGGCGCCTACTCCGGAGCAACCTCGCTCGTCGCCGCCGGCTGCTCCTACGCCGGTCGGCACAGCGAACTCGGATGCTGCACCTGCGCCCACTCCGGTACCGAACGTGACCTCGCCGCGGCCGCCGTCGCCTATGCTCCCCGAAATCCCCCAAGCAACCTCCCCAATTTCGGAGGCTGCATCGCCGCCCATGATTCCTAGCGAAGCCGGCGCGATGTCCCCGGTCGAGCATGGCGCATTCACGATGATGAGCATCCCGTCGGAGGTGTCGGTGACGTCTCCTCTCCCGCCGGCGGCTGTGTTGTCGGCAGCTCCTTGGGCGAACGATTCGCCGAACGATTCGCCGTTATCGAGAGCGTCCATGCTGGCCAATCCCCCTACCCCGCACCCGCCTACAGTGCCTATCCCTCCCGCAACCGCGCCCGTACCCACGTCTTCCGCGCCCGTCGTGCCGCCGATCATGACCGATAACGTTCGGTCCGTGCGGACATCGTCTCCCAAGAAACCATCGCAGGAGGAGAGGCAGAGGAAACGGTCACCCAGCAACGGAGAAGACGCGCAATCGCTGCAATCTCCAAGGGAGGAATCGCCGACGAAGATGCCCAAGTCGTCCGGATCCACGAGGAGCATGCGGCAGACCGAGACGTTCCGCCTTGTGCGCAGCCCTTCGGGAGGTAACGTACCCACAGTGGACGCCATCATGGCTAACGGCGAACAGTGGGCTGTCGTTGAGGGGGGTCATAAGCGGAGCAGGACCAAGGATCGCCCGAAGTCGAAGGAGGAGAGCGGGGGGCACAAGGAGAGCAGACGGGAGAAGCGGCGATCTGAACAGGAGGCCGAGGCGCGCGCGGCCAACGTTCATGCATCCGGATCGCGGTCGTCGATCCCTGCGGAGATGATGGTACGCGAAGATGTCCGCGAGCGGGAACACCATCAACGCTCGACGCACGACGTCTCGCGTCGTCGGTCGCGGGATATACCTCGTGGAGATAGCCGTGGCGCATCTCAAGGTGGGCATGATCCCTCCGCTTCGGGTTCTGGCGCCGGGCTCGAGCGGCGCACGTCGACATCTACACGTCCGACGTCTGAGCTTCCCTCTGCCGCAGACCTCAATGCCCTAAAGGCGCGCGAGGCGTGGGAGATGGAGCGTCTCTTCCGCGGGCGAAGCTTCTATCAACCGGAGCAGCCCGAGTCGATGCGCATGCCGTCGCCTGAGCCTGCGCAGCCGAACGGTTACCACCACCAGCCGATGGCGTACCCCGCCCAGGTCGGCTCCGGGTATCCCGCCACGCTCGGCTCAAGCCACACGTCGTACGTGATGCAGGCGCCGTTCCAAACCGCACCGCAGTCCGCCACCGCGTACTACGCCGTGCCCCCGCCAGTAATCTACCACCAGCCGCCGTACAATCCGCAGGACTACGCGAGCCAGCGCCGGTCCGTCTCTCCTCGCGACGATGTCCTGTCGCACCACTCCTACCCGGACCCGAGTTCTCTCGACCTGATACCCTCCGAGGCTGGATCGCCTCCGCCTCGCACGAATCCTCTGCCGGCACCGCCGCGGCAGTCGTCCTATAAGCCTCCGCCCATATCGCCGACGCACCCGGAGGGGACCTCTCCCGAGCTCAACCCGCAATACTGGAAGAGCTACGCGGGCCTCGCCGCCCACTGATGGATGTCCTTGTCTTCATACCCGCGATCGATTTCATCTTTGGTTTTATGCTACTAATAACGTTATATTCTGTTTGTTTTTCCTTCCCTTACCGGACCTAGAGGCATGTTTCACCATCACCATCATCCAACGATAGCCACGTCCCCACGCATTCACATCTGCCTTGCTTTTGTTTCCTATCTCTGCGGCCTCGGCTGCTCGGAACTATGGCTGTTCATGATGCAATCCCTTCCACTTTTTGCTGCAATTGCGTTTGATTATTCATTCCAAGGGATCATTACAAAGACTATGCTACAGTACAGTGGGAGTCGCGCTTCCGCCTTTCATCCTGAACCAACCGTTTTCATGATAGATGCGAGAATAAAACTGACCGATGCGAAAACAGTAATAGACAAGTATGGCTCCTTTCATACTACAGAGGCAGTGAGGATTGGAAAACCATGATGCGGACAAACACGGCATAGAAGCGTTTTTGGTCATGGCCTCGTGTAATCAAGCTGGACATGGACGAATGATGAGCCCAGTCGTCTGGCAACCGAGGGTACTCACTCACGGGGAAATCTGGTTCTGGGTAGTCGTCGAATTGTCGTTCACCGTCGAGGAACCTACGGAGGCGCTGGACTTGGCTTGACAGGTACATGATGATGATCTGCATCTTGACGTCGAGCTTGAGGGCAAGCAGCTCTTCGCACGTGCGGAGGGCCTGCGTGCGCGTGGAGACGAACATGTTGCCCTCAAAGCCGAGCGCCTTGAGGGCGTCGATCATCTCGCCAAATTCGGAACACCACGCGAGCACGCCGAGCTGTGCGGCGCCCGCTCGATCAGCCGTGGACATATCGCTCGCGAAACACGAACGGTCTGCTTACCTGACCGTACTGCTTGAATCGCTGGTAGAGGACGTTGGGCGCTGATTTGAGCGCAAAGTCGAACATCTCGTTCTGTTCGATCACGCTGGGAAGTGGAACGTATTGTTCCTGTACGGTCGACGGCGCGGACATGGGCGGTGGGGCCTTTTATTTTATTTTATACGTTGAGGACCAGAAGCCGGAAACGTATAGGTGGAGACTGGCACGTACCTCTCGTCGCGGTGGAGCGTCCTTGAACCATTCGTAGCCCGAATAGTCCATCTCCATGCCGAAATCGACGGTCTCTTCGAGCTTGTTGTTGCCGTATGCGTTCATGATGGGCGGGAAATGGGGGCTGGGCGGAGCGGGCGATGCTAGAGGGGTCGGATTCTTGGATGCGGTCTGGACCGGAGGAGTCGCGATTCCTTCCCTGGGCGAAGGCGGAACGGGAGATCGCGCCGCGGGGGTAGGGAAGGGCGATTTGTTCTTGATCGAGCGCTGCGTGGTGGATGGCGCGGGCGTGGCTTGGTGAGAGGTGGGGGACAGCGGTGCCGATGCGGGGAGCGGTACGGCAGCCGGGGACGGGGGAACTCGCAGGGGCAGCGAGGGGTGCTCGGAGCTGACTACGGTGCCCTGACGGCTACGAGTTGCGCGAGAGCGAGGCGGCGAAGGGGCGATCGGCCACGGGACGGTGTTGGCCGCGAGAGACGGGGGAAGGAGGAGGGGCGATGGAGAAGGGTGGCTTGACGGTGCTGTCCTGGAAGAGTGCGGGCTGGGGCGCTGTCGTACGCTGCGGGGGCTGGCGCCTGGGGTGACGAGCTTTCGCTTGAGGTTGGTGTCGATGCGAGGCGGCGGGACGCGGAAGGGTTGCGGGCCAACAGACTGCGGAGGAGTGCGATAATGGAACTGAGAGGGCGGACCGGGGCCGTTGGTGGAAGCAAATAATGCGATATCGGCCTCGAGCTCAGGGCCACGAGGCGATGCGGGTCCGGAGTTCCGGGCGAGGCGTCGAAGGGTCGAGAAAAGTGTCTGGGGTCGGAAGCGGTGACGGAGGGATGGTGCGGCGACGAGGCTCGGGCGGGGGGGATCCGAGCTCGACTTGGGTTTGCTCCCGCGAGCGCCTTGCTGCTGTCCGAGTGTTGTCTCAGTCGATCGCGGATCGTCTAGGACGATCGGCAGCTGCGCGTGGGTGATCTCCACAAACTCGTCGTCCGCGGGTGGTCCGCCTGCGCTGGTTGGCTCGCGCCGGGCCTGATACGGGCTGTGTCGAGCGACACGGTGGAACGGCGAGTTGGGATTGCGTGGTGGACCGTGGTGGTAGCCTGCAGATCTGGGTGGCTGAAGGCGAGCGGGCGGGTCGAGGCCGTTGACGGCGTGTGCAACGGGTCGGGCCGAGCTTCGCGTCGGGGCGCGGGGGCTCGGGAGATACGAGTCGCTCGGCGGAGACGTCGGGAAGGTTCAGTCCTCGATAGTGGACCGATGAGGGGACGAAGGGGCCAAATGGAAGGGTAATTAGTTTGCAGGGCCTCGTGTCTACCGTGCGGCTCAGGCGTGCTCAGAGTGCTCTTACTCGGCCGGACGCAGTGATACGTAAATATGGAAAGAAACCGTGGCTGAATCCTCCGGGTTTCTTGCCGTTGTCCCAGTCCGACTCGGTTGAACTGTTTCAGTGCTGCATGGCCACCAACGCTAGCGGTCCGAAACTGCCTTCGGTGCTGGTTGGAACACCTGCCTTGCAAGATAGTGCGTATCTCGATCCAGATAGCCGTCGCGCTACTGCACATGTGAACGTCGTCCATCTCATATCACGCTGCAGTACAGACCACGCAGGAACAACTCAATCCGGGGTTGGCGCGCAACTCGACGCCTGCAGAGTAAGCACGGATCTCTGAGAGACTCGCCGCCGACGACTCAACGCGTGTTTGGGACGACAGCACGCCGATATACATATGCGCACTGGACGGTAAGCACTCGTCGCACAGACTCTAGCGGATGCCAACAGTACGTTGAGGGATGCACAGCCTGTCATCGTCTGTTCCCCTCCCGGGATCGCCTTATGGCCCACCGAAAGCGTGACCACGATTCAGAGGAGACCGGGCATATCATCACCTGGAACGATCAGTAGTAACATTGTAACAAATGCCAGGGCACCGGCAGAGATCTTCGCTTTCCCGCCGCGCCACCGCGACAATGGCAGGACGGTGCGGGCAACAGCGCCCTGGCTTGATTGATGATCGCTGTGCCCTGGACTGATGCCGGCGTGGGCCACGTAGAACATGTAACAGCGATCAACCAACTGAAATTGAGCGCGAGTTGCTGGATGTGAGCAGGATGGAGAGCGTGAAGCTGGGTGCGAAGAGCAAACAAAGCCAAAGCTCGAGCCGAGAGCGCCATCAGCGAATTCGCTGTTGGCGACCAAGTCGACTTGCGACCAGGCTGGCCTCCTGCGGGACTCCTCCTCCTTCCACCGCTATTCCCCGTTGACCGTCCGACCATAGCCAGTCTGCCGTCGCTATTTGGTTCCAGGACACGCAGAATGTCCTTCTTCAGGAAGAAGAACCCACAGCCGCCCCCGCCCCAGCAACAGGCCCCCCTCGTCGGTCCCAGCGCGAGCGCCGCCCTCGCCCAGATCAGCAAGGACGCCCAGAGCCAGCAGGGCCCCCGCCCGCCCCAGAACGGCGTTCCGCCCGAACAGTGCGTCCCGCTCTTTCTGCTCCTGCCTTGCCGCAATCCTTGACGACGATGCGCCCCGCATCTGCGCGTTCGTTTCAGACGCGCCGCCGCCTCCTCCTCCGCAAATGGGCCCCAGTACAACTCCCAACAGCGCTCCGACGCTCGCGCGGGTGGCAGCAGCCCGAGCATGGCCGTCGTCGGCTCCCCTCCCCAGGGCAGCGCCCTCCAACAGCAGCAGCAGCCGCCCCAGCAGACGAACAACCCCCAGCAGCAGCAGCAGCAGCGGCCGACCTTCCCCTGGTCGACGAAGCGACTCACCTTCCCTCCGCCCGTGACGCTCCCCAAGCCAGGCGTAGCGCCGCCCACCTCGCCCTCCCCCTCGCCGTTCCCCCGCTATGGCCACGCCATGCCCATGGCCGCGACCGGGAACGGAGAACTGTTCCTTTTCGGAGGCCTCGTCGGCTCGCAAGTGCGAAACGACCTTTACATATTCTCGACTCGCGACCTGTCCGCGACGTTGGTTCAGACGGCTGGAGAGACTCCGTCGCCCCGAGTGGGCCACAAAGCTGCCATCGTCAGCAGCGTTTTGATCGTTTGGGGAGGGGAAACCAAGTCGGAGAGGGGCGTCAAGCCCGAGAAGGAGGACGACGGCCTATATTTGCTCAACCTCGGTACGTCCGGCGCCGTATCCGCAGGCTCGACGCTGACGGGGGGCACGCGCAGTGTCGAGAGAATGGACGAACGTCAACACTTCGGGTCCGAGTCCGAAGGGACGGTATGGACACGCCGTCACCATGGTCGGCTCCAAGTTTTTCGTTTACGGAGGCCAAGTCGACGGCGAATTTCTCGGTGACCTCTGGGCTTTCGACCTTAATTCATGTGAGTATAGTCTCCTCCGCAGACAGAGCCTGCTTTTGATCCCGGCCAAGTGCGTACAAGAGCGGCTTGGGAGCTCTACGAGCCCGCGACGGACGTGCGACCACCGAAAAGGACAGGACACGCCTGCGTCACATACGGCGACAAGATTGTAGTGTGAGTCGACCATCCATCCATTCGATACCTCCTGACACGGTCCTCGCAGCTTTGGTGGAACAGATGGCGACAAACATTACAAGGACACTTGGGTGTTCGACACCAATACTCGTACATGGACGGATCTCAAGTGCTCTGGATACATTCCCAAGGAGCGCGAAGGGCATGCCGCCTGCCTGGTCGACGACGTCATGTATGTGTTTGGAGGGCGCGGTGTGGATGGGAAGGATCTCGGAGACCTTACCGCGTTGAAACTCACGAGTGAGAGGCGTGTGTGCCACTCCGCCATCGGTCACTGAACTCGAACACTCCCCACAGCTCAACGATGGTTCACGTTCCAGAACATGGGGCCCGCGCCAAGTCCTCGGTCGGGCCACGCAATGGCTTCTCTAGGAACGAGAGTATTCGTCCTGGGTGGCGAAGCGCCGTCGATCGGCTCTGCAGATGATCCTGCCATGATCAATGTGTTGGATACGAGTCAGTCTGCCAACCGCACTGTTTTCTTCGCGGCACTCGTTGACCTGGGTGTTTGCCTGCACCAGAACATATCAAGTATCCGGAAACTCAGAAAGCTCCGCAAACGGGACAGCAGCAGGGGCAGCCTGTCGCCGACCCTCGCAAGTCCACAAACCTTGGTCGCAATCAGTCCGCCCGGGCGCAAGGTTCTCTTACCGATCTTTCTTCCACAATTCAACCCGGTCAAGGCCCGAACGGCGTCCGCTCGGAATCTCCTAGCGTCGAGCAAGTGGAGCGCTCCATGTCTCCTAATCTGCCCCGGCCGGGGGTCAAGCCTGCGAACGGCATCGTGCAGCAACCTTTCCCGAACCCGAAGGGCCGAGCGCCTCCGCGCCCGAGAAGATCGGACGATGATATTCGCGGCTACGAGTCGGAAGACGCGGTCACCACGGAGTCGGTGGCCCGAGAGCGCGCACTTTCGCCCGACCAACGCGCCAAGAGCCCCTCCGCCTCGGTGACTGGGAGATCAATATCCCCCGAAGCGGGATACGTTTCGGAAATGACAGCGCAGCCCATGAACATGGCCGCGATAGCACTGTCGAAGAGTGGCGGACTGAACGGGCGGAGCCCTTCGCCGAATGTCGATAGGAGCAGACCGCACCCCGATGCGTTTTACCCCGCGGGACAGGTGGAAGGTGCCCCTGTCGTCAACGGAAATGGCCATGGTCGCACGGCGGGCGGATCGGCGGGTAACATCACTGCGGACCTCATCCGGGACCTAAAGGCAAGGGACGCAGAAGTGGAGGCGATGAAAAAGCGGGAGCAGTGGTTCAAGAACGCTCTCGCAAAGGCGAGGCAGTCGGGCTTCGTGTACAGCGATCCTGGCATCGCGGAGAACGGCGTCGTCACGCCACCCCTTGGCGACGCGGGCAAGGAGCAGCGGGCTGCCGAGATCGTTCTCAACTTGCAGCAGCTGAAGGCTCAGATACAGGTGGGCTCCTCGTTGCGACTGGATATCCTTGTTGTCTGACGACTTTTCTCTCAGACCACGGTAGTCGAGCAGGCTCGCCTCGCGTCGGAACGCGTATCGGAGGCTGAGCGGGCAAGGTCCAGTGCCATACAGGAGGCCGCGTATTACCGAGCCAAGCTAGCGGCGCTCGAAGCGTCTGCGCCCTCCGACCTTGCTCGCGTCGAGCGTGAACGCGTGGCTCTGTTGGAGCGGCAGATATCGGCTATTGTGGCCGAAAAGGCTGCGCGGGACAGTGAGGTTGCCGAGCTGACCAGGGCTTTGGAGTCGAAGGATAGGTTGCACGAGCATGCCGAAGCGCGCGCTGCCGATGCCATACACCGTGCGGAGCGCATAGAAGAGTCTTATCAGCGCGTTACTCGCGACCACGACGATCTTCGCAACAAACACGCAACGGTTGAGTCGGCTCTGCGGGACCATGAAGCCCGAGCGTTAAGTCACCACTCGCTGCTCGAGCAAAAGGAAGCCGAGCGTTCTTCCGCTCAGACCCAACTGGAGGATCTCGTGCGCTCGCGTGAGCAACACGTTCGTGCACTGGATCAGGCTCGGACCGCCCTGGACGCGGCCTCTCGCCGGGCCGAGGAGGTGGACACGCAGTTCCAGCGATCGAGAGAACAGATCATGCAGCTTGAAGCAGACATGGCCGATTTACGTGGAGAACTCGAGACGCGCAATAGCGAGCTGGCTGCCGTCAGGTCGCGGCTCGTCGAGACGGAAGATTCCTGGGCGAGGTCTCGTGAAGAGGCGGATGCGTTCCGTGCTCTTACCAGCGGTAGCTTGGGCGAATTGCTGGACTCGCACAAGGATCTTCAAGCTGACGAAGACCGACTGACACGCGGTCACGCTGAAAAGATTCAGGCCATGGAGGCGGAGGTGGATTCGCTGAGGAAGATGATCCGGAACATGGAACAGAGACTGGAGACTACCCATGACGAGCTTGCTCAGGAGCGCCGGCGGAATCAAGACGCCGAAGCGGAATGTCTCAGTCTCGGTGCTCAGCTGGTGGGTATCAGGACACAACTGTCTGCCGCCGTGGCAGACAACGGGCGTCTTCGGAAAGACCTCGCTGCAAAGGACTCGGAGTTCGTGCTGAAATCGAAGGAAGCCTCCGAAGCGACCATACACCTCGGCATGCTGCGCAACTACCTGGCGGAGAACGGTATCGTGGTCGACGAGAGCGAGATTGGTACTACCTCCACCGGTGCACGAGTGATCGAGCTGGAAGATCAGCTAGTGGAGCGCGCTCGCCTCCAGGAGGATACCGAGCGGGAACTGGATCTTGTTGCGCGGCAGAAGCAGGAGGCGGAAGCACAAGTAGATGCGCTTTCCGCTCAGCTAGACCGTGTCCGCTCCACTCAGAGCCCTGCCATGCGTAGGGGCGGGGATAGCAACGCAGAGCTCCGCGCCGCGGAAGCCGAACGTCGCCTGGAGGAGACCGAGCAAAGCTACAAGGCTCGCTTACAGCAGCTCGAAGAGGATTACCAGCTCGCAGTGCATTACGTCAAGTTCGTTTCGAGCTGCTCTATCACGCGCGCGATTTCTAACATTTGTCAATATCAGGGGCACGGAGAAGATGATGCGACGCATCAAAGACGAATTGACCAAGCAAAAGACTCTCAATGGGAACCTGCAAGCCGAATTAGACGCTGTTCGTTCCGGCGCTAGTCCAGTTCCTGGTTCATCGCGACTGCGGGGCATCAACGGTCGGGGAACACCCTCCTCAGATGATAGCCACGAAGTCCTTCGTGGTCACCTGGTCGACGCACAACGACAAACACAGAGGCTCACGAATGACAACCGTGAGCTACGCAGCCGACTTGACTCCCTGGAGAAGGAATTGGTTGACCTCAGGGAGAGCTTGATAGCCTCTCAGCGGGAATCGGACGACAGGCTTTCCCGGATCGAGGAGCTTGAGCAGGAAGTGGAGCGCCTTCAGCAGTCCCTCGCTATTGCTCGTGGCGGCCACAACGAGACTCTGGCGGAGCAACTCAGCAGCGAGAACCTCATTCTCAAGCGAGAGAATGAGCAGCTGTCCCACAAAATCGGTTTACTCCTCGAAGTAGACCAAACCCCGTTCGGTCGAGATCGACCGATGTCCGACATATCTCAACGACGCGCAAGCACTTCCAGTTCGGAGAACGCGATCGCCTTTGAGCACCTATCTAATGAACTCGACGACTGGCAGCGACAGTTGGCAAGCTCGATGAGCAATCGTCGCCCATTGAGCGACCCGGATTCGGACCCCACGTTGTCCAGCCACTCTCGCGCGAGGTCGCGCTCGTAATGCTGATGCTCAGGAGTGTTACTCTCTATTTATCAATGCATATTTTCTATACCCTGATCACATCGCACGCTCTTTCGATCTTTCGGTCTCCGTATCTTAGTATTACCAGTTTTGTCTCCTTTGCTGTCACGTTTTGGTATATGCAACTACAATTGGATGCCAACCCCATAGACCGACATGACAGAAAACCCAATTCATAGGAGTGGCAGGCACTGCTTCATTCGACACCAGGATTTCCACTCGCTCTCTGCGTCCATTCGATGGCTTTAGCCTTGACAATCTCTGCACCATCTTCATCGCCGATGCTGCGCTCTAACTCCAGCCATTTTTTGAAGAAAGATCTAGATAAAATCGGTTAGGAACAGACGATCAAGGGGTTTCAACGGAACTCGCTTCGCTTTGTGACTTGTCATCTTCTGAGTCAGAACGCGGTCGAAGAGGTTACTATCATATCACAAGTTAGACGCAAGTCGAATATGATGAGCATGTATACGTACCGTAAGCCTTGGATATTGGACTGTCCAGCTTCCATGTCCATGTATATTGCCCATATATCCCACCGTTTGGAATGCGAGTCTACGATGCCTTCGAAGATGGTCCTGCCTCGCTCTGCATCGCCGTATTTATATTCAAGCTGAGCAAACTTGGATATGGTTTTCAGGTCTGGATGTTGCGCTGAGGTTAAGCGTTGTCAGGGTATATAGCAGAGAATACACCGACGTTTCCGTTTCTCGAGACTTTGCAGACTACGGGGGAGAAGTTTGCGAGCTTGCTCGTGTTCACCACGTTTCAAATAATGCTCCCCATACAGCGTCCAAACCTTGGAGCTATGCCCGAACTTCTTCGCTGTCCGCTTGTACTGCTCTTCTGCCATCTATACCGCAGCCGTCAGTCAGACTGTTCAGGGGCAGAGTGCACGATGATGGCGTACCTCGTGCTTGCCACTTTGGTCGAAAATGGAAGCGAGGCGCAGATGAATGGTCTTCGAGTCGTTGCTGCGAGCGGCTTCCTTGAAAACACTTTCCAGTGATTCGTCGGTTCCGTAGACATTCTCGAGGTTTAAGAGAGCGATCCACACGTTCAGTTTCTCTTGTTCTTCCCGGAAGTTGATCGTCCTGAGTGCACGACGCCCTATCTCGCGCGCCCTATCGACCTCCGACATCTGCAGTAGGAACGACATGTACTGTATCCAAAGATAGGACGAGTCTGGTGAACTGAGTAAGACTCGCTCGAAGTCAGCGGTAGACTCCGGCATCTTGTTGTGCAGATCGGCAGTCAGATCTTGTTCAATCTGCTTGCGACGTTTTCGTTTCCTTTGGGTAGCTGATTCATCGTTGTCCTCGTCTGCTGACGACTCCGAGCCCGATTCCTCGTCATGAGTTGCACTATCCTTCGCAGACCATTGAAATCCTCCTTCGAGCTTGAGAATGAGATCCTTCGGAGCGGATGTAGATTGTTCAGTTGAATAGTCTTGACGTGCATCGTTTGCACCAGTGGTAAGAGCTTCCACATCAACTTGCATGGTGTGGTCGGCATCGCTGTCGTTCTCAGCATCGTTATTGAAATGGCTACTCGCGACATCATTCATGTCCTCTTCGGGGGACACGGCCTCTTCGTCGATGTGACCTTCCGAGAGAATCCCTATGTGACTGCTCGTCTCAGATCCTGATTCATCACCTGACTCGAAATCGGCCTCTGTGAAGTAAGACGGCTTCAAGCCCAGCGAAATGCGCCGCTTTTCGTGATCGACAGAGAGCACCATAGCTTTCACTTTGTCGCCCTCACGGAAACTACGTAAGGCTAGATTCACGTCCGCATCCGGGTTATCGGAAATCTGGGAAAGAAGTGACCGACGTTCACAGGACACCGCATAGGACTGCTTACTTGAGTTTTGTGGCACAAGCCGCTCAGTTTGGATCCTTCTAATTCGATGAAGATGCCGTAGTCTTCGACCTTTTTGACCTTCCCTTCAATTTTTTGACCCTCCGTCAAGTCAGACAGCAAGAGTTTTGTTTTGGACCCCGAGGATGAACTGACAGAACGGAACGACATTTCCACCTGCTTCTTATCCTGATCGACACTATAGTTCTGTCAGCGACTGTATGACTCGATTCTTGAGACTGAATCCCACCTAAGTATCCGACCCTTGACGATTTGGTTGGGTGAGAACCGGCTCTTCCAATCCTTGACGTACTGAGAACTAGATTGAGCATCGCGCGACTCGAATATCGGGATCTGTTCGCATACCTCATCGAACAACTCCCGTATTTGAACACGAGCGTCGATGTTGCGCCCGAGCATGACGTACAAGCCATGTTCAGAAACGCTCTTGATAAAACCACGTATCGTTTGTCCGGCTTGCAAATCCGCGATGGCAAGGACCTCGGGGTCTTCTACCGTGTTGTTTGACGTTGGATCCATACGAGAGCGCCTCATAGACAATACCAGTTGATTCCGAGACTTATCCACCTCAACTACAACGGCCTTGAGGATGGAATCGACGGCCGGGAACGCGTTCCCTTCCTCGAAGTTGTCTGTACAATCGGTAGGATGCAGCAAACCGGTGATGCGCGCATTCAGCTTGATCAATGCACCCTTCCTGGTATGTCGAAGAACGCGACCACCAACGACCGATCCGACTTCGACGGTATCCATGCTGAGGGCCGAGCCTTGCGTCATGGGGGCCCTAACAACGGGTTTCGTTGCCACGATAACAATGCCTTTGTTCGCATTTCGTGACACAACAACCAAGTTGTTCAGCATTTCGCCGGTGACAAGCGAAGCGCGAAGCTGTGAGGCAGAAATGCCTCGGTAATTCGCAAGGTTGTTCAGAGATAATAGTCCCTTGGCTTGACTAGGCTTCAAGGACAGGAGCACGTTGTCCTTATGGAGCTCGGCGACAGAGCCAGAGACCACATCGCCTACGTTGACATCGGCAACGGGAGATGCAGACTGGGCGTCGACAGCCTGCCGGATGCTGGCAGTGATACGGCCGGTGGCGGGATCCACAGAGAGGATGCGAACCTTCACAGGCTTGCCGACAGGGATGGTGGCGGATAGATCGACACCCATTATGTCACTGTTCGTGTATCAGAATGATGTATAAGCAGGCCGAAAGCTACGGACCTTGCTTCTTTGCGGGGTACAAACGCCTTCAGGTTGTTGAAAAACTCAACCTGAAGGCCCTTGTCGGACACACGAAAAATTACAGCGTGCGTGACCAATCCAACTATAGCATCTTCCACTTGTTTGACGATTGGAAGCGGAGACTCGACCAGCGTTTTCTTCGCCGTTAACGAGATACGATTCCGTTCAGGATTGACGGCCAGCACGCGACACTTGATGCTGCCGCCTGGTTTGAACCGCTTTTGAGGATGCTTCAGAGTTATATCTGCATAATGATTTGGCCAAACAACGCCATCGACGTTGCCTGAAATCTCCACGAAGAGGGCTGAGTCTGTTAACTTCTTGACGGTTCCCTTGATTACCTCGCCAACCTCCGCATCGCGAACCTGAATGAACCTCTTCTCGAGAACCGATGGGCGTAAGGATAACTGAAGGAGCCCGTCCAACGCATGGTACCCTGTCACGCGCGCACGGTGAATCGTCGATACCCGCCAGGGTCCTGATGAACTGGAGAGAGCGGCCACATGATCGTCCGATACTTGGGAGATCTGAGGCATCGTTTCAGACTATACTCTGGGAATTTCTAGGTGTGACGTACGTGAACATAGCCGTTCGTGTCATCTGAAACCTCGAGCACTAGGCCTCGTTCAGGTTCTACCCGTATCACTTTCGCGGCCTCCAAGGTAGTCCCGACAGGGAAATCATCCTGCAGAAGTGAAAGCGGTTTTGACGAGCCATCGACCGCAGCAGCTCTGCCTTTCATGCTCAACGTTAAGATGTGTTCGGCTAATGATAATGCAAATCGACGGGGACTAGTAGCACTGAGATCGTATAAGATCCTCGCCTTGATTTTGCTACCGTTCTTGTACGTGTCTCCAGGAGTTCCATACGGTAAGTGGAAGAGGTCCACGGTCCCCTCAAAGTACCCAAGCACTTGGAGATTCAGGCCGCTCGGCACGACCGCCGTGATCAGGCATTGCACCATGGCACCCGGCAGGATAGAGGAAACATTGCTGACCTCCGACAGCTGAACTCCAGGAGTTAGTACATTTGGTGAGAGCAGCAGGCGCGTACTCACCGATACAGAGGTGAAGACTTCAGGATCTACGGACACCGTGCAAGTTCTACCACTCTTTGCCAAAGAAACGATGTTGACATCGACCACTTGGCCAACACATAAGCCAGCTTCTGTATTCCAGGGGGCTTGTTTTGCCGCCTCAAAAGAGAGAAACGCGGATATTCCGTCACCCATGCCTAAATCCAAAACGTAGCCGTGATCCTCTACACTTTTTATTGCCGCAGACAGTGTCTGTATTGCAAAGTCTCAGGCACGAACATGCGGGACTCATTGCATAGAACTCACAAAACCAGGTTTTAAATCAGCCTTGACGACGCCAGCATTCACTAGATGCGGGGCTACGCTGAGCTCCACTCTCCGACTGGCCTTCTCGAGGTCTCCTCGGCCTTTCAATCCAAGACCTGTGTTATCCGTCGTTCCAGGGGTGTGGATTGCTGTGACCACGCAGCGAACGAACTGTCCCACATGAAATATGTCGAATAACTCCGGAATGCGCGGCTTGTGCGGGCGAGAAGGGCTAGCGCGACTATCGGACTCCATAGCGTCGGATTCTGTCTCATCGCCTTCGTCCATGGCTTCTAAAGCGCTTGTAAGCTGAGAGGATATTTGGGTGATTGGTATATGTCCCATGAGTTGATTGGGTAGTGAAACTATGAGAGCAAGGGGTTGAACAGCTACTATTTGCCCAAGTATTTTCATCCCCGTAGTGATGCGCTGCATTCACGTAAGTTACACGTCAATGAGTCACCGTCAAGCAATGGCTTGCCTTGTAATTGAGATGCTCTACGCGTATTGTATCAGGCTTCGTAGCTTCCCCGCCTTTCGCCTTGCTTTTGATGGTTGACTTGCGTCCTTTAAGCGACTTTCTCGTGGCTGCCTCCTATAATCACTGATAGATCAGGCAATAGTCCTAGCCGGCGACGAGCGAAGCATACTGACCTTGAATAGGACTTCGTCTGCCTCCTTCGCTGCTTCGGCGCGGATGGTCTTGACCTCCATCGGAGTCAAGTTGGTACCACCGCCTCTAGGAAAGTCGACATCTTCTTGGACAAGCAAAGTAGAAGGTTGGTCTGATTTCTCGGTAGCACGTTCAGCCTTCTTATGCGATTCGTCCAATTTCGCTCGCTTCGGTTTGTTGGACTGGCTGGCTGCGTCCAATTGCCGCTTCTTCGTGTTGGACATGTCAAATGCAGAAACCAGCGATTATAAGGTTCGTCGATTGCGCCGGCAGAACCGTACGAAGCTTGGCCTCAGCAAAGGGAGGCGTTCGAAATTTGGAATGAGCTGCAGATCTGAGATTTCTTGTTGCCTCTGGGACCACGTGCGCCTTCCTCTCCTTCCGCGTACACTCACTTGGGGCTCAAGCTCGAGACTTCCAGCTCGCCTCCAGCACGCTGTGAAACCTTTTCGAGCATGGGTAAGTAGCGGTTCTTATTGCTCGTGCATTCAATCTCATCATACGCACAGACTACCAGGTAAACCGCACGTAATCATGACCCATGAGCGTGTCGCTGACTGACGCCTTCTTGTAGAATCGTGTGGGTTCGAAGTTCGGTGGCGGAGGTGTCGCTGGCGCATCCGAGAGCAATGTAGACAGACGGGAGCGCCTGCGCAAGCTCGCGCTCGAGACTATTGACCTGGCCAAGGTACCGATGCTCTCGGTTTAATGCCACTCTCCGTTAACATGCGGTTACAGGACCCTTACATCCTTCGCAATCACCTCGGATCGCTAGAATGCCGTCTATGTCTTACCCTGCACACCAACGAGGGCTCATATCTTGCCCATACTCAGGGAAAAAAGCATCAGACAAACCTTGCCCGGCGTGCGGCTCGAGACATGAAGGAGACGCAACTGATGGTTCCGCCTACTCAATCGAGTGTACAACGGAAAGTATTCCTGAAGATAGGAAGACCAGGATACCGCGTGACCAAGGTGCGCGACCGGGACACGGGAAAAGAGGGCATGATGGTGCAGGTTCATCTTCCACAAATCAAACCCGGGGTCATTCCAAGGCGGCGCTTCATGAGCGCCTGGGAACAGAAACGCGAGCCTCCCAACAAAAACTATCAGTACCTCATCGTACGTCTCTCTTCGTGTTATTCCTTGATTACATTAATCATCGTTTCAGGTTGCGGCGGAGCCTTACGAGACTATTGCTTTCCGCATACCAGCTCGTGAGATAGAGGATGAAACAGACGATGCCGGCTACTGGAACTGGTCTCACTGGGATCCCGATACCAAGCAGTACAGTTTCCAGTTCATGTTCCGTCTGCATTACTGACCGTCGCTGTTGCTACTGTCACTGTAATAATCCTTTGTCAAGTGTTCATTCCGTCACGTCCCTTGCACGAGTATTGAATTTGGTGAGAAGATACACACTCCAACAACTCGCACAAGTACATGGTCAGAGTGTTGCGATGCATGATAAGGACGGTACAAAGGATTTGTATCATCCCAGAAGAGGCCGTTGCTCTCCTTGCACCAATCTCTGCTGCTGAAACAAGTCAGGAAGCATCGCCCTTGCCTGCCGTCCAAACCCTATGAAGGGTCGTCCATTCGTCCCGGATTTTTGAACAGCAGCCACCAGCCACCCGACTCCGAACGGTAGGCAGACGAGAATGAAAGCGAGCCCGCTTCCGCCCCATGCGTAAACCGTCGACTTATGCTCTAAAGGCCATTGAACGCCTATCGTCCTGACCCATGAGCCAGCTCCGACCTGCGTGAATTCCGTGAATCCGCCACCAGCGATTCCGCTCACGCCGCCCTCACCGCCATCACACCAAAGGACCTGGCTCCCCATCTCCTCCGCACGGGCCAGGGCTTGTACCCACATCGCGACACCCACGCCCGTATGCCAAGTGCGAGCTGGTGCAAGGATCAGAGAGGGACGAGAGGGTAGCGTTGTGAAGGCATCGGGAAATGCGAAGTCCAGGCAGATGCTTGCGGTTACGGGAAGAGGGTGAGCCGATTTCGAACCGTTGGGGAAATACAGTCTCGGTGAAATGATGTGTACATCCGGCGGGTCAGGGGACGCCGCCATCGAGAACGACTCAGCAACTGGAATAGCCATCTGTCAGGTCGAGATCGAATGGACAGTAAAGATGCGGGAGCACTGACCCGGTATAAGATGCTGCTTATAATATTCGAAAGCGACGCCGGTCTGATGGATCAGGGCAAATCCATTGCGTTTTTGTACCACCCGGTTTTGCCCACCTGGAGGTGCAATCACCTCTTCGAAAGATATGCCGATATACTTTGATTGGCTTATACTTGCGACGGCCTCTATCGCGGCCCTTTTCTGCTCGGCGTTGTCGAAGCTAACAGCTCCCTCCGGCCACAACAGGATTTCAGCACGGTTTACGTACCGCGTCGTTTCCCTGACGAAATCCTGAAGGGTTGGAACACCGCCGACGGCGGGTGGATGTGGCAGTATACAACCGACAGACAATGGCACGCTGCCGGAGGTATACTGCGGCAAAGGGAGAGTGTGATGGTAGGATGGCACCATGAGGAGTAAAAGAAAAGCTGCAAGAGCTTGGACGTGTCGTGAACGTGAGGGTGAAATTGATTCGTTCTGAACGTCGGCACGATCGCTGTCCTGGGGGAACTCAATGTCAATGAGCCGTTCATGGCCCCTGGTAGGGCCGGTTTCTGTCCCAAGGAACCAAGCCGTGATGAACTCGTAAAGAATCGTGCTCCATGCTGCGGCGACAAAGTCCACCCCCATTTGGCCGGAGTAGGACCGTAACCAGGTGTACGGACCAAGACCGGCCATGGGGCTCCAGTTCAAAAGCCCCCCAACGGGTGAGAGCAACGATATGATACCCCATGTAGTGGCGTAAAGGAAAGGGAACAGTGTGATCTTGAACCATAATGGGCCGAGTCTAGCAGCCACACGATTGTCGACGACGACGATCACCACCGCGCAAAGCGATGTCGATAGGGAGATGGCCATTAACACCCCCAGCCCAATTGTAGGAGAGGACAAGGCGTTATGAGAGGGTGCCCAATACGATGCTCCGACGGCGGCTGCCATTGCGATCCAAAGCAAGATTGCACGCAGGATTGCAATCGATCGTGGCAGTATCATGGCTATGTATAGTCGCAATGCGACGAGCAGGAATACGATGGGGAGAAAAGAGGCTACAGGACCCACTGCGATCGATGCGAGGATGATGCTGGCCACCGTGAAGGTAGCCGTAGGATGGTGGAAGAAGGCCATGTCCACCATGGAGGACATGATGGTGAGAGTGAAGAGCGCAAGCTCAAGACCTGGCCAGCCAAAGACGGTTTATATAGATCCAGAAGAAGCTGTAGGAGTTACGAGACAGCCTTCAACATCCCGATTTGTCCGTGGACACTGCTTGAGGCTGGCCCACGCCCATATCCATGGCGAGTGCGGTTTACTCGCCACCGCCATCGAAGCAAGCGCCTCATTGCTTCCTTCTGCACGATGGACGATGAAGAGAACGAGTTGCGAAATCCCTTTCCGTCGCCGCCGTCACACTACACCAATTATACAAGCCACAACCTGAAACTGCTCACTCTCCTTCGCGAACGCGTTGGTGAGGCCGATCTCAACCAGATCAATCAACAGGAGGTTCTCGGCGATCAGGACGGCGTGCCAGAATGGCCCCTTGCGCAGCTCGAACCCCCCAGGGTTGACTGGATACTGCAAGAGGGCGTTTACGAGGTTTTCGGAGATACATGGAAAGTCAATGAGAAGATTCCTTCCTTGGGTGAGCTGGGGGGAAATCAATTGTATCCTGAAGACCCGGCTGCAGGCGAGTTGCGCGGCCATATGCCCAAACATCCATTCGTTGACTCCATGCCGTCACAGACCGGAGACCAGCACTGTTATCCATCTTGGAATCCACCCTTGTCACGTACTCTGCGCTCGTCAAGTCACTGGTCGCGCCTCCTCCACCTCCAGGATCTGACGTTCCACCAGAGTGGCAACGCCATATAGAATGGATCACAGTCCTCGCTCAGAATATGATCGCGGCGACAAATGACTTGCGACCGGTACAGGTACGCTTGACTCACCCGCCTTTCGGTGATGTCAAGCGCAGGTGTGATTATCGCGTGTCCAGGCCCGAGCCAACCTAGAGCTCATGATGAGGAGACAACTGGAATTGAGGAAGGAAGAAACCGCCGCCATCCACGCGTACGTCTCTATTGTTGGTGAGGATGCCCACTCATTCAATGCTAGGAAATGCCAAGAGCTAGAGGCCAAGCTGGCGGCATTTTGCAACATGTCTCCGGATCTTTCAGCGACATCAGCAACTGACGTAAGACATACTGAAGTGGTGAACGGAATTATGGCTCGGAATGAACCTTGGAGTCAAAATGCGGATGAAGCGGGCATTACAACATCCGACCATAAGGTACATTCCCCGAGCGCCTTATGTGGGGTACTCTCTGATGTATATCACTCTAGCTCGCGAGTTTGCCTACAGAGGACGTGGTATCATTGGATGACGTACTTCGGTGGGCTGAGGAGATTGGTTGAAGGACAGAGTATCATTATTCGGTGGATGTTCCACGGTTCAGCATAGCCGACACCTTCCTATGATGCTTTCTACTTTGCCGTTTTCAGAGTATCAATGTACTAGTGCGAGGAGGTCGCGGAGTTATAACGTACTGTACATACTACTTCGAATATGCGATCACATGTTCGAGTTTCAACACATTCTCGTGACTGGCACCGAAGTACTACTGGCTGTTACACTGATAGTCAGTCTTGAACCGTTTTCTCCGTTAACCGGTTCGCACTCAACGATGACAGGCAGCTAGAAATTCGAACACAGACAATGTCAACAAAGAAGAGGCCGGGCGTGTCGACCGCTACCTCAGAAGCTGCTAGGCGGCAGCTAATGCAGCCGGTGCTTTGCTGGGAGAGACGATGGGTGAAAGCAGACCAGGCAGCCCCAGGGTCCAATATGAAGGTGTACAAGTGGGTACGGACGGAGAAAACGCAGGTACGTTATCTTTATTCTCTTCAACATTTTCCTATCACTGAATCCCAAAGGCAGCAATTCAGCGATGACGAAGGAGACGTGGACGAACCCTTAGCGCCTCTTCCGGACGAGCCAGAAACAGTGGAGGTCGACGAAGAACTCGAGGAAGTTGAAGGCACCGCTCCGCCTCCATCTGCGCTTGCTACGGACACAGCGGCGCCAACGCCCATCACGAAATCTGCCGAGCCCTCTAAACCACCGTCACCGACGCCTAGACCTTCTGAGATGGACATCGAGATAGCGACGCCCGCCGAGCAACTCGATGTGTCTTTGGACCCTGAAGTCCTGGAACAATCTCTGAATCCGCCCGATGCTTTGGATGAAGCGCTCGCCCCACCCGGGGACGAATATGGCGCAACGAGCACGCTCGACGATAGTCTGAGCAGCGTCGTGGAGGGTTTGAACCCGGATGATCTCAGCAACGTGGACCTTTCGGCTCTTCCACCGGACGGCATGGCCTTCGAAGGCGCCCATGATCTGACGCGCATAGAGCAAATCGAGCCGACGGACGCCATCCTCGGGGGGTCGATGATGGATCAGTCTGGCGACCCCTTCGCTGAGCCGCGTGCGTGACGACGCTGGTTTGATACTCGGTATATCATGCTCGTTGAACCCAGCCTTATGTTTTGTTGACATACTGCTATATAGGCATCTCTATTGAAATTGTACATGAATTATTGCCGTGAGTCGTGTCTATGTGGACAGAGATAGGTTTACCCATCTATTCACATATGCTGCCCCTTCACAAGTCGTCGTATCTCCTGTTGACACCCGCAGTTGCGCGTATGCTTTATCGATAAGGTACACATTCATGGAAGGTCCGACCTGTGGGCCGCAGTAGCGCAGTATTCCGAGTGTGCGGCTTCGCGTCTGGTAAGTATGCGGTTATCCCTCGGAGTTATCCGGTCATACAAGGACTTAGACGGAGCGTACCGATTGCGCGACCGTTATATGCGGGGAAGGGTGAGAAAATGAATGTTGTGGGTGCGGGGTATCTGTCCGTGTCGCTTTCGCCATTGCTGCCCCTTTGAGTACATTTGCCGATTCCGCGGAGCAAACTCCTACGACGGGTGTGCCGTGTCAAGCGACTGGATGAGACCGCGATCAGAAGTGGGATCGTGCGTTCTCCGACTCCATCTCTTCCTGAAGACACGGGACACGCGCGTTCTGTTCTCATGATCGTCCTACTTAAACCCTAAGAGCCGCGCTCGGCTCCTACGCCTCATCTCGCCACACAAACGGCTCTATCTCTCTACTGCGCGTCACAGCCATGGACTTTGAAGTGCCCGGGGCTGAGTTACCCCACGTCCCCGACAACCTGACTATTCCACAGTTTCTGCTAGACTCGCAGCATGCGACGCGACCTCTCAGACCGGTGAACTCTCCGTGGCTCATTGAGGACGAGACAGGGAGACACATCGGTTTTGAGGAAGTGAGTGTTCATACCCCTGAGACTCAGCAGCCCGCGGTTCCCAAACGATCCCTTGACTGAACATCCTGAACTGACTACGATGCCACCCTGCCTCCACGTAGTTGCGAAGGAGGACATTCGGGTTGGCAAATGCTCTAAGCGTAAAATATGGTATCGGTGAGCCAACACCCATCCCTTGATGCAGGCCTCGACTCTGATACGCCTTCTTGACTGCAGGAAATAACGACGTCGGTCAGTAATCCGGTCATGTATGCTAGACGATGAACAGCTGTGACACCTTGGATAGTCTGCCTGTTCAGTCCAAACCACGTTGGTATGTTCAGTCCTCGCTTCAATATCGTGTCCGCAGCTCAGAGTACGTATTTTAGATTATCCCGTCGTTGTGTGGGCTATCCACCGACTGGGTGCCATCATCTCGTTTGTTTCGTTTACTGCGAGTACTAATAATTGTCTGAAATCACGATATACTAGTCCTGCGAATCCTGCTTACACTGTGGAGGAACTCGTGTATCAGTGCCAGGCCAGCAAGTCCTCTATGATCATGGTGCACCCCCTGTTCCTGTCCACGGCCTTGTCAGCTGCGCGACAAGCCAACATATCCTCGGACCGCATCGTCCTCGTGGACAGCCTTCCCACGTCCACCGGGACTAGCGTGCCTATCCACTGCCCTCCGACAGTGAGCGATCTCGTCGCTCATGGTCTCTCGGAGCCGTTGCGCTTCAAGGAGCCGCAGCTGAGCACAGGAGGCGGCAAGACGAAACTCGCCTTCTTAAGCTTCTCGAGCGGAACTACAGGAAGACCCAAGGCCGTTGCCATCCCTCATTACGCGGTGATTGCGAACGTGATTCAGATGGCGAAGCATTGGAAGATAAACGAGGATTACACAACTTGGGAAGAGAGACAATGGCGCGCAGGCGATGTTGCCATTGCAGGTCTGTTTGCAGCCGTATTACGATACCGACACAGATAGCTGACTTCATCCCTTTAGTTTTGCCATTCTTCCGTGAGCAAATGAGTGATATAGGCTCTCGTATTGTCAACTAAGTATCCCATTCAGACATCTACGGGCTGGTTGTCAATGTAGGTCGTCAGTCCTATCAAATACCCGTAACCTTGTTCAACATGATCTACGACAGCTCCATTACTGCCTCTTCGCTGGTGTAAGCGCACGTTTACACCTATCCGCATGGACTCGGCTACTGATCAGCGCATCACTCACAGCTCTCTATAGTCGTTGTACCAAAATTCAACTTCGAGAACTTCCTAGCAAGCATCGCTCGATACCGCGTTACTCACCTTCTGTAAGGATCGCGGGCGATATACATTCTCGGGCACCATACTGATCTGCGTTGCAGTCTGGTCCCTCCCCAAATGGTGCTGTTTTGCAAGGTGAACGATTCCCATGACTGTCAAGCTGGTTGTAGCTGACTTCAGCTCAGCACCCGGCCACGAAGAAATATGACTTCAGCCATGTTCGACTGTGCATGGCGGGGGCGGCCCCTGTCAGCTCAGAGCTCACCATGCAATTTACGAAGGTGATGAAGAATGCTTACATTGGGCAAGGTTACGGTGCGCGACGCATTACGCATGATATAAGTGCATTGACCAAGGCACAATCAGGTATGACGGAAACATCGACAACTGTGGCGGTTTTGACCCCCGACCAGAAATTGTTCACTCTCGGCTCTGCTGGCAAACTGATGCCGGGCGTCACCGCCCGTGTCATCAAGGAAGATGGTTCTCTCGGTGGCGTAAACGATGTCGGGGAGCTGGTAGTCGCATCGCCTTCGAATGCCCTTCGTTACGAGAACAACCCTGAAGCGTACGTTGAAATCCAGTGTCTTTCTGAGACGTCCGGTGACCAGTCTCATAGTACGAAGGAAACGTTCATGGAGGCAGACGGCAAGAGATGGGTGAGGACAGGAGATGAGGTTAGGATTAACGAGAAGTACGAGCTCTTCATTGTCGACAGAATCAAGGTCGGGGATATGTCTAAGACAGGGGCACATTGCTGACAACTGCTGGAACACAGGAATTGATCAAAGTTCGAGGCTTCCAAGTTGCGCCGGCTGAGTTGGAAGGGCATCTGCTTGACCACCGTGATGTCTCCGATGCCTGCGTCGTAGGCATACCGCACGAGTATAGCGGCGAGGTGCCCTTAGCCTTCGTTGTCCTGAGCAGCGATGCTGCGTCCAAGTTGAAGCAGGCCGGTACCGGTGAGGTAGAGCGACTGAAGAAGTCTATCATGAAAGTAAATCCTTCATTTTTTCGATGTCGATTACTAGTGAGAGTGAGCAACTAATCTCGTCGCTCAGCATGTCGCCGATGCAAAGGTCCACTACAAGCATTTGTACGACGTCGAAATCGTCTCCGAAATACCCAAGAATCCGTCGGGAAAGTTACTCCGCCGACTGCTTCGCGACAGAGCGAGACAAGCCAGAGCCAAGGTGGAGGTTACGAAGGCAAAGTTATGACGCGGTGATGTGCTACGGAGAGCCCGAATGCACGCAATACCATGGAACTAGCACTCCTTCGCAGAGCAGTAGTAGCTCGAATGACCGTTGACGAATGCAAGCCCTGCCGTGTGGCTGTGTAATATACGCGCCCTTTGCTGTGCTGTTAGCCCGAGAGCCGTCGCGCCTCCCTGTTTCCACATTGACGCCCGTCTCTTCTAAGCCATGGTCAACGTACGGCGCGTAGCGTCGCAGGTGCATAAGCAGGCCGCGCGCTTGATGAAGGCCGACAATTACATGAAAACCGAGCCTGCTTGGTATGGTGCTGTACTGGACCACCCTCCACTCCCTTTACCTCCCCGGTCACCCCCTTCTCGTGACCGCTTCGACGCCGGACAACTGTCTCGGTCATCGAAACAACACGCCCTCGGTACCTCTGAAGTGCGCCCGGTGCCTGTCAAATACCTTGAGGACCAAGTTAGAAGACAGTTTTTCCGCGACCATCCCTTCGAGGCTTTCCGAGAAACGACTTTGGTGGAAAACGGGGAGCTGGAGCCGGAACACCCTGTATCAGGGAAAGAATGGACAAGGCTACGACAGAGGGGCCGAAACCCGAAGCCTGAAGAGTATGTCACAGTGTTAACTTGTATCGACCTTGTCTCAACATCGCTTTTGTTTGGTAGTGCTGTCAAATTTGCTGTCAGCATACACCAGCACCATAACGTCTCCTTGACCCAAGCATATGCGGCAGCGGTGGCTCAGTTCCGCGCTCTACGCGCTGAGCAGACAATCGCGACCTCAGTCGCTGCTATGGAAGCGGAGTCGTACGGCGCACGGTTCGGACACACGGAAACGGAACGCGGGTTCTTGCAAGAGGAAGAACACCTGAAATCGTTCGAGAGTCGGGAGAGCATCGATATGGGCATTGCCATCGCTAGGAAGCGCTGGAAGATGGAGCATGTGCCAGAGGGCGGAGAAGGTCAATGGACCAGGGGTAAGGATTATCAGCGACTATGGCAGGAAGGTGTTAGGCCCCGGTACACACCGCTAACGACGCCGATCGACGCCGAAACCGGACAGAGTCCCGATGCCGAAGCTGTCGCCGCTAGCGCAGACTTCATGGAGCTTCAACGAACGGATCCTATTCTACATCTGTCTCATTAATTATATTATCGTGCATGGCACAATGCAGATTATGTCTCGTCATATATTGTGTGATATGCTCATTAGACGGTGACAAGGTAAAATACAACAAGAGTGACTGGCTACACCTTGATCTTTGATTGTGCGGCCTGCGCGGCATTCATCTGCATCCATGTCTTCTCGACGGTCCCTAGCAACTTTTGCATGTCGGAACTCCAATCGTTCATGATGTCTTCTGGGCTGCGCTTGGCTCTAAAACTGACGATGCCCGCCGGCCGATCTATCCGTGCCCAGACAGAGCCAGATACGACCAAACGGGAAAGCGTTTCCTCGGTTTGCTGCCTTGACAAGTCCAGCAGAGATGTCAGCCGCTCGAGCGTGATGCGAGTGTAGTATCTTGCAACGACTCGGATATTCTGTAATTTGTTCAGCTTCGAGATCATGCCAAGAACGCATGGGATACTGACATGCTCGATGACACGATCATGCAGTGCCTCCCAGTGCTTTTCCGTTTCGAATACATGCGTCTTCCTGAGGAAGGGTCCGTACAGGGATTCAATACCAGGCCACCTCATGAGCTCCTGCGTAGTGAAGCATTTGACGAGGTTGCTGGAGCACGAATCAGATATGTGGATGAACAAGATTGCGACAATACGCACTACTGCAACTCCAACTTCGGCTTGGAGAGTGCCGGGTCAGCAAATAGTCGATGCAGCATGTCGGACTGTTCGTTGTCGTGAGGCGCCAAAACCACGTAGTAAACAATATGTTCCAGCGCCTGGGCATGTGTCAAACCAATCAACTGGGGACTATAAACAGAAACGCTCACAGATTTGCCCTTGTCATTCTCGTCTTCTTTGACGGACGGAGTCTCCCACACTTTGTGGTAGTACTTGGCCGCGTCAAGGTACGAGCTGTGGTGCAGAGCATGCTGGATCATAAGATCGTAGTACTTCAACTTCAAATCCTGGCGTCATCGTGTCAATTACTTGCAAAGTGCAAATTAGATGATCGGAACGAACCTCGTTCTCCTTCTCCTTGAGAAATTCTTCGTTGATCTTGCGCCCGCCGACCCGAGCTTTGATCCATTCTGCCTCTCCTCCGCTGCTCGAGCCCTTCTCCTCCTTCTCCTTCTCCGCGTCTTTCACCCTCGCAACTGCGATCAATAGACGCATTTGCTCCAGGATAAACTCGGTCTTTTCTCGTCGCTCCATGGACGAATAAGTCTCCACTTGCAGCTCGCTGAGAAGCTCAGACGCAGCGACAAGTGACTCTTTCGGGGTCGCCTTGGCCGTTGCCGCCTTCGATGGTTCCGCGAGAGATTCATGATGATGCGCGAGGAGAAGGGTAACGCGCGCGCGAGGAGTCTCGAGAAAGATCTGGGGAGACAGCAATAAGCTACAGTCTCTTATTGACGATGCAGACTTTGCACCTTGCCCTCAGTCACTGCTCGAAGAGTCTCGATCAGCTCCAGCCACTTCTCGTCACCGTCACGTTGCCGGATCTCCGGCAGCCAGCCCATGGCTTGCTCGACCAGGGCTTGCACGGCACCCTTCAGTTGACCGTGCTTCTTACTAAGCGTTGCTATGCTCGAGTTGAGGAGTGTATAATCGCGGGCGTTGTAACATAGCTCCGAGACGGTCTTGACCAGTCTAGTCGTTGACTTCAAATCCGAGGCCTGCAGGTGGCGTGAACAGTTGTCCGTGTTCGATGCTAGGCATCACGCACGTTACGAGTTTGCTTCTCTAGTGCAAAGAGCTTATCCAAAGATTCTTGGAGTTTCCCTGACTTCAAGCCCGGGATCAGTGTGGTGAATGACCTCCATAGAATGACCACGTACCTCCGCCAAAGATGTCGCTTCCGGGAGCAACGTATCAACCTCTGGAGTAAAGTCCCTCTCTTGTTTCTTCTCCGACATGATGTAGTAAGATTCGGTGTGGCTTGCAGCTGCGATGGCAGAGTTTCGGACGCGACTCGGACGCGCGTACAAGGTCGTGACGAGTTCATGTAGCCAGTCACGTGGCACTTCATTAGCCCGATCAAGGCGCTTTTCCTGCTCTGCTACGTCTCTCTTAGTCTCCAATCCGTCGAGGGCTTCAACGTGTCGTATCGTTTCATGGCTGTCATACGATGTCATAACCTACACCAGTGGCCAGCACCAGATTTACATGAGTTCGTAATACAATCCGGAGGCGATCAGAGACACACAGGCGAGACTGCCTCCGAAGCAGTCACCATCGTAGCGTCCGTCGCCTCCTTGAGGGGCCCCTCGGCCGCGGGATTTTCACTGTCATGCCCCTCCTTCTCCTCTTCTTCGTCTACGTGCATGACCTCTTGGGTGGTGTAGATGCGAGTCGCGCCAATAGTGGCAAGCGATCTGCTCATCAACCATAGGGAGAGCAGTAGCGGGGGCGCGATGAAGAGCTCCCGCATAGCAGCGAATATGTGAAAGATGGACGAGACAGGGAAATAAGATGGGTGGTGGCGGACATCCCCGGGGTCCGAGGACATAGATGTGTCGCTGGTGGTCTCCGATTGCGCCTCGCTCAGCTTGTCTGTCGGCAAGTCGTCGGTCATAGGAAGAACAGGCTTGGGTAAGGTGGGTGATTCCGGGTCAATCGAACGATGAGTGAGCGTAGGCGAGCCTTGGCTCTCTTTATCAGAGAAAATGAGTGTGGCATCGACGTAAGTGGACTGCAGCGTCGGCTCTGCTTGGACCGAAACGGATTCCAGAGGGGTTTCTGCTTGCACCGCCTCTTCGACACAAGCTGGACAGAATTGGACGCCTTCGTTCAAGGTCTCCGGCTCGGCGAACACCTCCTGGTTGACCGTGATGGGCCTCGCATCGACCGCCTTCTCGGCGAATTCGCGGGCCGGAACGAGCTCGAAGTCCTCCGGCTCGCGTTGCGCGTCCTGCACCGGCAACGAAAGTACTGGAGGTTGCGGTGCTGGCGGATGTACGGGAAATATATGCTGTTGCACAGTCATCTCTTCCACGACGGCGTCCCGTTCCATGAGGCGGAGTTTCTGAAGGTGGGGCAAAAAGTCCGACGTTTGCTGCCAGCCTTGAGCGTGCACCTCGATGTAACCTGGCCGGTTCTTTTCGTGGAACCATCTCAGAGATTCGAGGTACGGCGCGATGTGGCTGAGACAAATGGCCGCTTGCAGAGGATCCGTGATCCAAGAGTGTCCAAAGTGGAGGCGAAGCAGGGATTTCGAGGAGACAAAACGCGAGGCAAGGACGGCATCGCTGGCGCCGGCGGCATTGATCACGGCATGCAAGGTGTGCAAGTAATAGCAGTGCGTGGTCAGCGCGGCAACACCCTCTAGCGTGAGAGCAGGAGCCTCCCCTGATAGAGGGAAGCGAGCCGTCGGACAGAGCTTGAGCTGTTCAAGGGCGGGACAGGCGATAGCTAGGCGCTCTACGTCTTCGTCGGTGAATATGATCTAGGAGGAGATATGGGCAAATTTTTCATTCGGGGATAAAGAAGAAACACATACCGATGTCGGAAGGTCAAATTCGAGGCGTCGGACCTGCGGGAGGGTTGTGAGCCCTTCTAGCGGAAGCCGCCTCGTCGGTCCCACGACGTCTCCTCGAGACGTGGAACGAACAAGCTCTGGAAACTTTGAAGCTCCCGTGGCGCTAAACTTAAGCGACTGGAGTGCGTTCCCTACCCTGCCGCAGAGCGAGTTGAGCAGCTGGCGCCACTCGCCCTTTTCTGGCGGGTCCTCGATGACGAGCTCGAGGTTGACGATCTCGCACATGGGCAGCTTGCGCAGGAAGACTGCGAGTCCGCCGGCGGAGCCGGTGAGATGGAGCTCGCGGAGCTGGCTGTACGGCCCAATCTTTCTAGCGTAAAGCGGAGAAGACACGACGCGGAGGGCGGACTTGCGGATATCCTTGAAGTCAACGCTGGCGTCGTCGCCGCTCTCGGCGCCGACGGACTCGGGCGTCGACAGACCCGAGCCAACCTGAACGGCATGCATCTCGGAGAAGAACTGCTCGACGGCGCTGTTCGGCCGGCCAGAGAGATCAAGCTGCAGACTCCGGAGGTGCGGGAGGGATGCGATCCATTTCCCAACAGCGCTGCTCACTGTTCCCGGAACTGAGAGAGTCAGCTTCTGGAGCTTCATCTGCGAGCGCATCATATCGGTGAACCCGTCCGGCAGGTTGGCGGTGCTGCCGGTTGCGACGAGCGAGAACTCCTTCAGCCGCGTGCGCTCGGTCATCTTGACGATAAAGTCGTCGATCTTTGTAATTCGGATGCCGATGTCGAGATTGACGGCTTCGATGCGAGGGTGGATGAAGAGTAGCGAGCGATCTAGACCGGCTGGAGTGTCAACCCTCCAGGAGAGGCTCTTCAAGTTCGGCAGTATGTACTCCCGGGGACGCGTTTCCTCGATCACTGGGAATATAGAGGGAGAGACGTTGTTGAAGCTGGGACGACCTCAGTGCTCGGTTCGGCCCACGTATGCAGATAATCACCTTTCGACGTAACGAACGCTTTCGACACGTTCTCCGTATTCCAGCACCTTTTTCCAGTCTTCTTCAACAGGTTCCTTAGCCTGGTATAGGCCTTAGTAATCTTACCGAGTCAAGTATACACTGTACGTACCAGGCCCAAACCCGGGCGTTTGGCTCTTCGCAGGAGCGTCGACGGGAAGAGCCCGATCAGCGGCACGAGGGAGTCCAGCTCTCTCCAGAGCGCATTGAGTGCGGGCTCGCAGAACGCCTTACACGTCCTCGCGAGGCGCGCCAGACCGCGCTTTCCGGCAGCGCCGTCGCCGATATAGTCCATCATCTTCTGCGTCGCATCGGCGTCGCGCAGGATAGCGGGTGCAGCGCTCTGTTTATGCACCGTGTAGGAGCGATATCCACCACCGGCCGTGGAGGATGTGCGAGACGAGCCGGCGCCGTTGGCCTGAGCCCTCTTGCGGGAGTGTTTCGCCATGGTGGGTTCCGGAACAGAGGAGAGAGTAGAGTTGCGCTTTATGGAGATGCGGCGGGCGATATTCGCGAATGGGTTGGCGCGAGAGAGCGACGACTTGAGCGAGGACGAGACGGAGCGGACCGAGGGCGGTTTAGTGTGGTGGCTGGCGACGGAGGTGCGACTAGCGTCAGATGAGGTGCGGGTGCGGACGCGAGCGACTATGTCAGTGAAGATGGAGGGAGACATTGTGCGCCTCGGAGAGGGGGTTTAAGGGTAGTTAATGGGAGCCTCGTGCGTGCGGAGTGCAGGACGGGGCGTGGTTACGAGACGAAGCCCATGCTGCGGGTGAAGTGGATGTGCGTAGGTGCCGGAAGGGAGCAGGAAGGAACTCGGGCGGATTCGATAGGCCGGGAAGCGGGAAAGGGAGGGTCGATATGTCCTCATAGATGAAAGGCATGCGGTCTGCGTGCTTGATCGGTGTCTTCAAGATGCCAATAGAGCAGGGCATCGTCCTTGATGGATACACAGCTTTCCCCGCTGATGAAGTAACGCCGGATGTGTTGGAATGCATCTGTCAGGTCAGACGGAGCAGGAGTGCGTCCACTTGTTCGATGATGAACGTATCAACGAGAGGCAGTTAGTATCACTGAGGCCCGAGGGCTAACGTACTCGCGGTGCACGTGAGCGCGCGCCTCATTACCGTCACGCGTCGCGCCTCGCGTCGTCGAAACCAATTGGGGGACGGGAGCAATCTCGGTCTAATCTCTGGCGCCGTGCACATCCATCGCACAAGTTTGAGCCTGTATGGCTTTGACGAAGAACGCGCCGCATAATCTCGATGATCACTTTGTCCCTCTGTACCCACCGCCGGGATAGTAATGCGTCGTCACGAGAACCTCCGGCGATTAGATGTGCACACCTGAAGGGCGTGTTCGTAGTATACATTCCTGGCACTCCAGGATGCTGACGTTGTCATGCTCATACACGCGATCCCCACACGGGGTGCTGGATCATTGCATGACACCCCCCCCACCGGCGACATCTCATCGGGGCCGAATCCTCGTTCTGGTGATTCACGTACTCGCTTGACAGCCCACGCCCGTCCCGGCCCCACATAACCGCTCATACTCCCGAGTTGAAATGCGCGCCCAGTCATAGGAACTATAGCGCATCGGATTGCTAGGTAACATCTCCCTTACAGTTCGCCCACTTCCCAAGGAACACCCTCTCCCTCCCAATCTTCTTCTCCGGCCTCTTCCTCGTCCCCACTCTCTTCGCCGAGCTCCCCCACCCCCCAAATCGGCCCGCCCTTGTGGCCCACTCGCGCGTCCCCGCTCAAGACGCCGCGGGCGAGCTTCTTCTCCTCCCTCTCCTCCCTCGCCCCTAACCCGATCGACAACACAGATCGCAGATGGTCGGGTAAGTCGATCTCGAACTTGCCCTCCTCGCCCCCCGCGGTGCCGCCAAAGTCGTACGGCAGCGGGGACGGCAACAGGTCCGGGTCTGCCGCCGGGTCTTTCCGCGGGGTAAACTTGCGGGAGAACAGGCCGAGGCTCATCCCGAGAGAGGGATCGTCGAGGTCGAAGCCGTCGCCGAGCGCCTCCTCTTGCGTTTGCGTTTCGGTTTCTGCAGCCGCAGGCGGGTGCCGGTGCGACCAACTCCAGTCGTACACCTTGACCGCTGCGGGTTCTTCGTTGCTCTCCTCCTCCTCCTCTTCTTCCTCCTGCCCATCGTCCATTCTCGACCTCTTGGCATTCGCGCCGTTGTGATACACCGCACGCGCCTTGTACCGCTTTCTCTTTTCCTCCTCGGTCGGCGGCGGAGGCGAAGGCGGTATTAAACCTATGGGCCCGGTACTCTCGTCCGACTTTGGTCGGGTCGGGGCCTCTGTCCGTGCGACAGGCTTCTCCGTGGCCTTCCGTTTTCCCTTTCGTTTTGCAAGTTTGGCTGCCTCTTGTTGTTCTCTTCGCCGTTGTTCGGCGAGGACGCGTTCGGGGACGACTTCGGAGAAGATGTTATCCTTTCCTGGCAGCAAGGCACGGGGCAGCGCGGTGTTCTTAGCCGCATGTTTCGGCTTGAGTGGAGGAGGGTCGTCATCATCGTCATCAAAGACGCTTGTGCCGCGCGAACTGCTCGTACGCGGCACGTCTGGCACGGAGATGCTTCCCTCGCCCGAGCTTCTCGAATTGGACCGGCTTGTTCTCCTGGACGGTGAGTGAGCTTCTTCGAAGAGCAGCTTGAACCCTGGTGGCTGCTTCACCGGGGAGTCGTCTATGAACGAAGCTTCGTCCTCCGGCTCGGATTCGCTGGAGGGCAGCATGGTCGCGGCAGATCTGCGTGCGTGTGCCGACGGCCAAGCCGGAAGCTGCGTGTGGGATGACGCGAGCCGCCTGCGCTTGTCCTTCACGGGGGAAGGCGAGACCGGCTCGCCGCGCAGGCGTTTGCGGGCGCGAATGACGGCAGAGGATGGGCCAGCACGCGGCTGATCCTGGGCTATTCTTGTCGCGGGTGCAGGGTCGACCAAGGCAAGCGCGTCGGGAAGCGCACCGGCGAAGATGGATGCAGGCGGTGGCGTCCGGGCGGCAGGGGTGGATGGGAGGCCGAACGGGTTATCGTCCTGCTGCTGACGGCGGTTTGGGCGCGGTTTGCCTTTGGCGGGGGTGACGAACGGGTTCGGAAGCAGGGCGGGTGGTGGCGCTTCATCTCCGCCTCCTCGCTTGGCGGGCGAGGGCGGCTTGGGTTTGGAGGGCGAGAACGGGTTGGCGGACGCGGTCGGCGGGGGGACGTGGACCGCCCTGGTCTTGGTGGGCAGCTGCTGGAGCTTTGGGGGCGGGCGGGGCGGCGTCGAGGGCGGATCGGACGAGGGTGCGGCGCTGGCGGGCCTGAGCTTGGAGAGCTTCTTGTAGAGCTTGTACTTGTCGGCTGGGAGGACATGAACACGCGACGACGGTGCGATGAACGAAGCTCACCGATGTGCGGGAGGCGTCTGATGTCGTCCACGCCGGGCTCGCGTCCATTGGCCTCCCTGAACGCGCGCTCCCAGCCCTTGAGCTCTGCGCGGAGGCTGGCGGCGTCCATGGGCGGATGTCGGAGAGGAGACGCGTGCGTGACGGGTCACCGCGCACGGGCAGGCGTGACGTTGCGTGTGACGTGGCTCATTAGCAGGCGGTGACCGTGCTGGGCGGCTGGGCTTATAAGCAGCGGCGAGCAGCGGCCACGCACAGATGGCCCTCGACGCCATCGCCGAGCTCGACGAGCGCGTGTCGGTGCTGGTCGTTCAGGCGCCGGGCGACGACGTCGACGCGATCGTGCTCGCCGACGCGGACGCTCCACCGCAGGGTCTCCACCACCGCATGAGCTCATCGACGGCCCCGGGCGCTCGAGCTCTCAAGCCGATCCACCGCCCGCAGCGTATAATATCCGCGAGCGACGCCTTCCAGCAGCAGCAGCAGCAGCAGCGCCAGCTCGTGTCCCCGCCCGCTCCCACATTCTCCGCCAGAACCCCGCCGTCTTCAGCCACCGCAACTTTTCGCCTCTCGCCACCGACCATGGTCGTCGCCCAAGGCCGTCCGCCGGCCCCGTCCCACAATCCCTCGCCGTCATACGCCCCGCTCGCCCGCTCTGGCGCCCAGGAGGCCGCCCCCAACTCCGAGACCGTCGCGAACCCGTACTACACCCCCGCCACCTCGGGCTACTACGACACCCCGCCCCCGATCCCGCCTATCCACATCGCCCACCCCGACCTAAGACTGGTGGCAGCGTGCGTCTATTTTTGTCCTTGCGCAGCCCACCGACGCTCACGCCTTTGCACAGCTCGCCGCCTGAGCTCAGCGCCAGCGCCTCCTCTTCCTCCTCCTCCTCTGGCCCGTCTACGCCCCCGTCCTTCGGCGAGCCGTCATCACCCACGATTTCCGCTCACTCACACGAACACCGCTCCACCACCTCTCTCAACCACGGACACCTCAAAAATCCGAGCGTGGGATCGCTCTCCTACGCCTCCGTCCCCGACAGCCAACGCTCCCCGCCGCGGGGCTCACCTCCCGCTCGCACCTCGCGCGCCTCCGAAGCAGCGGGACCGGCACCCTTCCACGCACCGCCGCCCTCGATGCCCGACACCTCTTCACTCGTGTCCGGCGCCATGCCGGTAGTCACCAGCGGCTATCGCCGCCCGGATGCCCGCGCCGTTCCGGTTTGGAAGCCACGCGATCCAGGACCGTCCCAGAGCTCGCGTGCAGATCCTTCCGCCTCGCGCACCGCCGAGCCCTTTGCACGCAACCGCCACCTCGACCACGTACGCAGCCAGTACACGCACAGCGTCGCCTCCGGTTCAGCATCGGGCTTCGAGGTCCTCTCCCGGCCCTCGCGTACCGTGGCGTCCTCCTCCCGGCACCTCGCCCCGCCCAAGACAAACACTGCGCCCTCGATGCTCTCGAACCACACAGCTAATGCGTCCAATACGGACAAGATTGACCAGCTGGACGATACCGATCCGCTCGGCTACGCCTGGCACCACAGCAGTCCGTACGAGGCCGTCGGCTTGAATATCGGCAAGGGGCCCGGCTCGCATGCTCGCACGCGGTCGGAGGCCGCATCCGCGCTCAACGCCCCGCCGTCAATCGTGAGTGCCGCCGATGCCATCTGGCCCTGCATCACTGACGATGCCACTCAGCCTATCGTTCGCTCGCATCGAGTCTCGCCGTCGACCCACGCGCAGGAGGTTATCACGCCGATCGATCCTCGTCCGCCTCCGAGCGCCGCCATGTTCCCCAGCACTTCGAATGTGAATTACATCCATCCCGAAGACGCCCACGCCCACCGCGAGGGCGAATTCGACGTGTATGACGAGCTCGAACCAGAACCCATGCTCCGTGTCCCGCCTCCTGGCCGTTCCATGGCCAGCTACGAGGAAAGGCATACCGTTCGCGAACACGACTTTGCGCCCGGAGCGGGTCAAGCTCCTCAACACGCGCCCATCCTTCCATCCGGACCCATGGGATCCTACAAGCCCTCTGCGCATGCCATGCGTTCCCCTCCTCCGTCGGCGCCTTCCGTTCGCAGCATCGGCGGGGAATCAGGTTACTCGACGCCCGTGACCTTCCGCGAGGGCGGCGCGTACGCGTCCAGCGTGCGTTCGCGGGCGACCTCTGCGTCCGGCCGCCCACCACCGAGCCATCGCCCGCGCAAGCTCGTGATGCCGACGCCGCTCCAGGGCCATTTGCAGCCGCTGCAGGTCATCCCCCCTCCGTCATCCGCGCAGACGCCGCTCGCTCGCTCGAGCGACAGTGTCCGCACGCGCTCATCGGGCGAGACCTCACGGGCGGCATACGTGCCCATGATGCACGACAGAGGCCACAACCTTCTTCGCAAGCAGCGCGACTCGGACCACGACCACGGCTCGTTCGCCGAGCCCGAGCCGCCGGTCGTCGTGCAAGACGCGGGCTCGCGCTCGGCCAGCCGCGAGCGTGGCTTTTTGAGGAAGAGCGCCGCATCGAGAGATGCGAGTCCCGCACCGCCCGGCGCGGCAACGACCGGCTCGTTCACCAGCTGGTTCGTCACGCCCAAGACGAAGGAGGTCGAGCAGATCACAACAACCACGACGACTACCGCCACCAAGGCGGCCGCCGGCGGAAAGAAGAAACTCAGCAAGCGCCGATAACGCGCCGTGCGTTGCTAGACGTTAAGCCTATCTTACTCTTATATAATCCCTGCTTCATGTCTCCGTTATGTAGTTTTGTAGCTGCTATCGCTTGGGCCTCTCCCTTCACGCATGCCAGGGCAATTGGTAACGAAATTCTTGTGTATACACGACGTTTGACGATCGGAAGGAGGAATTAGTATGTTGTACTTCTACACGGCCAAAAACGTTTATAGATCTAGCAATAACGCCTGCCAAGCAAACATCAGTTCCACATCCTGCCCTTGCAGTTCCTTGACCCGCATCGGCAGCGGATATAGATGCCATCGGTAGGCTGCTCTTTAACCTCCTCCTCTTCCTGTTTCCGGAGTTTGATTAGCGTTGGGCTACAATCGATGTCAACGCAATGATCTCACGTCGTCGTCTCCCGGTACACCGGTATACGAGAAACAGATTTCCTCGTGAGGTTTGATGTTCTTCAGCGCGAAAAAGGTCAAGAGCGGCTTGTCGATATTGGCCTCGTTGATGTAGCACGGGACAATCACCACGTTCGGGTCGCACGAGTGGTTCTGAAAGGCTGGCGTGAGCATGAACAACGAAGAGGTCATGCACGGAGCGTACTATGAACCGAGTAAACTAAGTATATCGTAGAGTGAGTCGATCTCGGCTGGCAAGAAAGCGGACCATGCACGCACGTTGCCTGCGTGGAAGGCGTCATAGACATATATGGACTCCCACGTCAGCGGGTCCGGACCTTTGAGATACCAAAAGTCGATATCGAACAGGTACGTCCGGCCAAACTTGTTATAGAGCCTCGAAGGGATGGCAGGGTCGGTCTAGCGTGAGGCGGGGGACGAAGGAGCAAGCTCACCGGCCTCGCTCCTCGCCCTCTTCGTTGGTGAGCAGTTCGCCGGCGTACGTCCCGATGTACGTCCCGGCGGGGATAGCCTTGGAATCCGCGAAAACGCCCCATCCTTTCCTAGGCGTCTGTCGAACAACGAGTCAGCGAAGGCCCGCAACATCCAACAAGGTCGAGCCACCCGCCTTCATGATATTCAGGGCAACCTTTCTGCCATGCTGGACCACCTGAACCAAAGGATGAGAGGCGGAGCTTACGATGTGTCCCTACGCGTACCCGATTTTTGCACTCGTCGTAGCAGGCGCACCGATAGTTGCACTCGAATATAGGGTACTCGTGCATGTCCTGCGCATATTGAGCAGAGGTACTTCATGTGTGCGCAGTAAAACTCGCCTTCTTGAGCCTGCCGTTATCCTGATACATGAAGCCCTTGAGCCCCGAATTCTTCGTCATCTCGTGCTGCCGCTTGAGGCACGAGCATGTTATGGAATTTGGGTCACAGTATGGCTCACAGCTGCACCCCACCAGGCTGTCCGTGTCAAGAGGCGGAACATCCTTCCCATGCCAGATCCTGTTCGAATAATGGAATTCCGCTCGTGGCACCGGTTGGTTGTCGACGTTGTTCACGACCTGGATGACCGGTGCTCTTGGCTCGTCTGTCGTCCCCGTGAGAATGTTTGTAGTGAAAATCGAGCGCAGCACAGACGGTATGCGCATGTATTTGGGCATCTGAGTCATATACTTTTCGACTTCCCATTTCAGCTCGTGCGCAAAGTAAGTCTTGGGCCTCAACAGCTCCCTGGCCGCCTTTGAATCGATGACGGCAACAATGTGTGAAGGCAGCTTTCGACCCTCCCAAAAATCTTTAACCTCGGCGGATTTGACAACAGCAATTTGCGGACGAGAGGGCACACGCTTCGCAGCCCGTTCGTTTGATTTTGGCCGAAAGGACTCCGACGAGCGTGCAATCAACTTCTGGGCGTTTCTCTTGGAACGCCTCGGTGGCAAGGGAGCTTCAGAAGGCAAGGAGCGTGACGAGGTCTCCGAAGTATTCTACACGCGGTTAGACTCCTATCATCCCTAAGATAAAAGAATCTTGCCTCAGGCATGTCTTGCAGTGAGACAGGCTCCGAATCGACATCAAGCAGCGAGGTTTCCGTGGAGACCTATACGAGGTCAGACTCTCGGCATGACGCGCAATGGAAATTTGGGGCTCGCCTGAGGTCTGTCTGGCAATGAGACAGAGTCCCGATCAATGTCACGCGGGGAGGCTTCCGTAGAGACCTACGCGGGTTGAGATGCAAGCACCGGATAGCGAATTTAAGCTTGCCTGAGGCTCATCCGGCAACGGAACAAATTGCAGGGGGTGGATGCCTTGTGAAGGCACGTTCGAAGACACCTGTGGGAGGTGATTGATACCTTCAGCAGCTAAAGCAAAGAATCATAGCTCACGTCAGGCATGTCTGGCAATGGAACGATATCCTCATGAGCGTCATGCAAGTTTTCGAGCGGGTCCTGTAGAATGTGAGTTTCTCTAGAGACAGCAGAAAATCTGGACTTGCGTCAGGCGTGTCGGGCAAAGGAAGAAATTCCAGATCACCGTCATACAAGATTTTGTCGGACGAGCCCTAGTCGAGATAAATATGTCAATAACAGATCGGAGTGAAAACTCACCTTGGGTATATCTGGTGACAGAAACGTTCCCTGTGGCACATCAAAGGAGGCATCCGAGGCGTCTTGCCCCGCATCTTTCTCGTCCTCAGTCGGCGGATAGTGCAAGATCGCATCTTCTCCTTCCGATGCGGAGGCGACAGGCTCCGACGGGACGGGGAGCATCCCTCTTCCCTCCGAGGTTGTCAGTGATGAGCCCTCTTGCGCAGAATTGGCAGCGACATCAGTTAGAACGCTGGGCTCCTCAAGAGGACGAGATTCTTGCTGAATATCACCGCCGCGAACCGGGCTTCGTTCCGTATCGACACGCTCCGAAGTCAACGCCCGATGCACTGCCAAGCTGGACGGAACCTGCGGGGTTTGAATCCGCGCACGCGGTGCGCCATCCCTGTCAAACCTCCGGTGACTACTCATGGTCGACAGCATGCTACACAAAGAGCTGAAGATATCATGATCAAATGACAAGATCCAGGAACGACGTACCCTTGCAATGCATGCGTACTTTTCCAGGCATCCGTTCCCGGTATGTCTGACAACGAAGACTTCGATTCAGACGATCCGGAATCCGAATCCGAATCCAAAGTGAGGTCAATCACAAATCCTGGTCTCGCCCCCAGCAACGTGTGCGGGTCTTGCGCAGGAGGTGCAGGGGTAGCGCCAGTTGTGGGCAACAGATCTCGTTCGCCGATGGGTAGCACATCTCCCCGTTCAGCCTTCACTTGAATTTGTTCAGCTGTATCAATTGACGATAGAGCATCGGTGTTCTCTTGCAGGGCGGGACCAGTAGTCGGTTGATGGGTTGTCGGTATATGAATTGGGGCTGGCAGAACATCCTCCTCGTTCTGCTGCGCAAGGTGGAGTGTACCTAAGGGTTCTGTCGCAGCTGCTAACAAAGGTTGTTTGTTGAGAATATGGTTGAATGGCGAGACATCGGGTTTCCATTCCACTTCACGACGGCGGCGGGAGGGAATAGCGCTGATGGACCCTTCGGCACGTTTGTCCCTGAAGGGACCCTCTTTGGTATGCAGCCACGTAGACGTCTGGGTGAGAGTGCGCGACGGATTCTGGGTGGATGCAGGCGCAGGAGGGATGGCAGCATACGAGGGAGCAGCATTGACGGGTCCAATATGCAGTTTGTACAAGTCCTCCGTGGCTTCGGTAAGAGGGAGCGGATCCGTCGAAACGAATGAAGGATCCACATTCTCTTCGGCATCCGCAGACAAGGCCGGTTCGGGTGACGAGGAAACCCGCCGTGATGAAGGTAACGGGAGCTGGCTCTTGATGACTGCAGCATTCTCACTTACTTGAGACGTCAACAGCAATAAAATCCCTTACCTGGGTCCTTATCACGATGAATCATGGTGACCTCCGGGGCAGATGCAGGAGGTTCATCATCTGAGTCCGAGATTACGATGACGTCGTCTTTCGAAGAATGAGGAAGCATGCTCTTTTTTACAGGAGTTATCTCCTCGTCAGAGGATGCCAGGTTGATCATCTCGTGCTTCGTCCAGTCAGACTTGCGGGGCCAACGACCTGTATGATGCTTCACCGACGTTTTCCTACGGCGTTGTGCATCCAAGTCAGACGCAGAAACCCGACCAGGAGAAGTTGTCGAAGATATCCCTCCTGTGACCACGCGAGATGCGGAAGTCGATCCGTGCAGACGTTGCTGCTGTGTGCTGTTGGCCGTTGGGAGCGGACGCGTGGATACTTGATCAAAAGAGATGTAATTTTCAGGTTTGACAACTGTCCAGGATATCCACGATGAATGATAAATGGTAAACCGAGAAAGCGAAGTTGAGCAATGGAAAATAGAATACCTTTGGACGACGGGCTGCGCATGAACTCATCGAAGTTTCGAACACCAGGTGACGAGCTGCCTTGCGTCGAAGCGGCGTGCCGACGTGAAGCTTCCCGACAATCAACGCGATGTTTAATACGGGCACCCAAACTGAGCTTACGGGTAATTGGCATGCGATGAGTTACTGAGGTCTGGGACATCCTCGAAGGCGAGTGACTAAAGGTGTGTTTAGCTCCGTGCGTGATAACCGGGGATGGTTGGGATATTGTAGGTAACGGTTTCGGCCTCTTCGAAGGTCGATCCTTGTCAGGCGATTCGTTTGCAGTCCGTTTCGGTTTCCAGGACCGCATGCTGGCACTCAAAGTTAACTGCGTGCCCCGTGTGTTTTGGTGGATGGCCAGTTGAGATACCGGTGGTTTGGCACTCCGGGGGACTTGAGCATCTGGCAGAACAATCTCTATCTCTTCAGCCTCGCTTTCATGCTCATCTTCCGACGTCCCTTTGTCTTTGATACGAGTTGCAAAACAGGGGTTAGAATGAGTTGCACTGAACGGAAAACCTTCGGCGCATTCATTGATGACTACTCTGCAATGAATACGCCGAACGTATAATCTCCGTTACATACCATGAATTGACGACCGGGTAGGTACCGACGGAGACGTCATGTGTAGCGGGTAACGTCGAGAGCCTATGCCCTGGCTGAAATCGACCCTCAATGGTTGGCGAGCGCCTTTACGATGAAGACCTTGGGGTTTCGGCTTCTTCAAGTCCAAGTGCAACACTGGAGCCGAGGACTCGCACCGTAAGCTTTTGGTGTAAGGTGCACGTTGTACTGGAAGAGATGAAAATGCCGGAACCGTGGCTGATATATGCTCAGCCACACCCGCCCGCTGCTTGTCCTCCGAACCATCTTCATGACGGCAAAGACCCATCAACCATCGTCTAAGGTATACTCACGAGCGCTGCCATTGGTATCGCAAACTGAATTGTTCCCCAGTTTTACGTGGAAGATGTCGTCCATCGTAATGGAGCACCGCAGGACTACGGTATAATAACCGTGAGTATCCATCCATCGCACGCGAACTCAGCTTTACTCTTTCCGTTATTCACAGAGGTCCTGGAGTAATGAAGAAGAACTCCCTTTGGAGGGAGAGGACTCCGATGATCCCTTCCTGCGCCCGCTTCAAAATGGTGAAGTCGGCGTAACGTGGGCGCATCCGTCTGGACGCGACATTGTTCACGAATCGGAACTCGTTCTTGTGGATCGAGCTTTCGGACCCGGAGATCTGTGCAAACGCAATATAGACGACATACCCTCAGGGATAATCACGAACGTGGACTGCAGAGTCCTGCTTTGTCACGCCGTTGATGAGACGCCAATAGAAGGCTGGAAAACTATGGAAGAGCTTGAGGATCCGCAGGATGTTGAACTTGGCGATTTCGTGGTGCATGCCGATTGGATAGGACAGGTAAGCCACGAACAACAGCCAACCCCGATGTACCCAATCTGAAGATATTTGCCAATCAGATCGTCGAGGTATGTATCACTAGCACTTCCACGCGTTCGACTCCTCACCCTCGTTAAAGATGTTCGATGAAGCTATTGTTCAAGTCGAAGGAAGCCGCCGCCTTGTGCGCGTCCCCGAACTCAGTGCACATCTCATGGTTGGCGACAAGGGAAAGGTGCGTGCGTGGATATTGCTAACGTGGCTCAAGCTGACGTTACATTCATAGGATATTTTGCCGGAGCCCGCGTTCATGTTACCTATGTTCGGTCTTCATACACCAATGCCCAGACCGGCAGAAACAGATACAGTTCTGGACGTCAAGCATACTGTCCTAGCAGTCTCGTGGCTTGCTATCAATCAATCGGTCCGTTGTCTCTGGTTTCTTCAAAGATTAAGTCCGACGCAGTTTGCAAAAAGTTAGATCCACTCCATGCAGCTCAAAAGCCACGCCCACCTCGGTTCTGGTACGGGAACACATTGTCGCAGTTGACGTTGGTACGGTTGCGGTCAGATTGCACGCCGAGGCGTGGTGATAGAGTTCATCTGAAAGACAGCTCCCTCGTCCCTATCACCAAGCACGGAGAAGGAGATCCCAACGGTCCTATTGAGGTCAATACCTTGATGGTGCAAGACATCAGGACAAATGTTGACGTGCTGTGGCAAGACGGGTCCAGTCAACGAAATGTCCCGTCGACTTCATTGGTGCCATACCTGAACCCAAGCGATACCGACGCGTGGTGAGTGCTGAAAGGATTGTCCTGTTTCAGATTGCCGATGCTGTTGATGTCAGGCCTGGAGATTACGTCCTATGGAAATGCGAAGGTCACAGTCGACCGGCGGTTGTTCAATCCGTCAATGCCGTGGACCGGACTTGCATCGTGCGCTATATGGACGATCATACCCAAGACTTGGCATCGTTGCTTGAGTTAGATGCATACGGCATTGACGACCCTTCTGGTCCCATGTCTTCCTCGCATGAAGGACTTGGTTTGAGCCGCGGCGATCTTGTCCTCATTCATCGGGAAGGGACGACCAATGGAGCAGGGAGCTTCAGAGTGCCGAAGATTGGCGAAGTTGAAGATTGGGCTAGGGAGCCTCCGGAACTGGATGAGGACGGACAGCTGGTCGGGTGGCGAGCAGAGATGTATGGCATTGGCGTCAGCCTCGCGAAGCAAGGCGGAGCGGCAGTTCATCGTGATGGTCAAGTAACATCGAGTAAATGCTACGATGGATCACTCAATTGGCTTGGTGAAGTGATGGATGTTCGTGCATAAACACCTGCGTCATAAGCCCTCCCGCTCATGATCTGCCTCGTTTTACAGCTGCGTCTGGATGGTAGCGTTGAAGTTGGATTGCCTGATCGTACGGCCGCGGTGTTTCCCTTGGAACGTCTTACAAAGCTCTACGACGGCATGGATCAACTGGACGACATGTTCGATGACGGCCTTTCCATCCATTCCTCCGAAGACGACGGCAACGACATCCAAGTGATGGATTCCAACGGACAGTGGGCGGACGTGAACGAGGACGAGGACGGCTGGGAGGATGAAATGGACGTTGACTCCATAGAGGACAAAGAGACGTCCTCGATACCTGAACCTGCTGCGGCACCCACATTTTCAAAGAGGGACAGCGAGCAGGAGCCAATAGAAACGCCTTCCGACAAGACACGATCAGAGCAGTCTCAACTGACCACACCTGACGATGATATAACCAACTGGACCCGTTTCGCGCTTCTTCCGTCTGCCCCAGCTGATCACGCTTTCTATACGACTACTCCGGGACAACCATCTAGGCACTTTCTCTCGAGGCTTGCAAAAGAATATAGAGTGTTATCCAGCAGTTTACCAGGTGCGCGCGAATTGCCAGTGGCAAGATGTTAGCCTGATCAGATTTTAGACACTATACTCGTCCGAGCGTATGAAGACCGTACTGATCTTCTGCGGACGTTGATCATTGGTCCTGAGAATACACCATACGAAGATGCCCCCTTTGTGATCGACTGGATGTTGGAATCAGATTTTCCTCAATCACCGCCGAAAGCGCATTTTCTGAGCTGGACCCATGGGAACGGAAGAGGTGCGCGCGAACTGGTTTTTCTTGGCTGTGTTACTCTATGTTGATATTTTCTCCCCAGTAAATCCGTGAGTGTCGCCACTTCTTTCGTCGATCGTCGTTTCTCATCATGCACCGTCAGCAATCTCTACGAGGAGGGGAAAGTTTGCTTGAGCATCCTTGGGACGTGGTCGGGAGACAAGACCGAGACCTGGAGCCCCGCCAGGTCATCTTTGCTTCAAGCCCTGGTTTCAATACAGGGCTTAGTGCTGGTTAAAGAGCCGTGAGCACTGACATTGATCCCTTTCAGAAGCATGCTGATGGTGTATCCGCTAGCTGGTTCTGCGAGCCTGCGTATGAGAAACTCAGGGGAACCGAAGAAGGTTCGGTTAGCAGGTAACCAGTTGATAAATAACTTGGATCACTGGAGGCTTATTACCAGTTATAGCCGTCTTTACAGCGAGAAAGCATACGTGCTTTCCCGAGGCTTTGTCCGTCGTGCTCTCGAGTTGCCACCTACCGGCTTGGAGACCGAAATAAACTGGTTATACCGCAAGAAGGGGAAGCTTGAAAAAGTCATCCAAGATGCTCGAACGCTTGTCGATAAAAGCAAGTCGTCGATACCACCGACGGAGAAGGAGAATGACCGCGCGGTTGCACGCTTGACAGAAGGAGGGATCATCGCCTTGAACCGCGTTCTGGTCAAGCTAGTTGCTCAGGCAGACCAACCGAGGTCCATCTGATGTGGCCGTACCCAGGCAGTCGGCTGATTTGGTTTGAATTTTACCCTATCCCACGAATTTGTATGTATGCGCACAGTGAAGAGGATTACATCAATGACTCAAGCTCGAAGAGATCTACCGTGTTGTTCCACGCAGTTTCAACAAAGTTCTCAAATGATTGCTCCGCGCGTGCTTGACAAATAACCCAAGCGACGGCGCCGATGACGTTCGGCTCGTTGCGTCCTTTCACGGCTTTACCGGGTACGAATCTTTCAGGCTTGACGGATGGTGACATGTAGAGGTATTGCAGTTCAGCTGGAATACTAGCAAGATATTTCTGACTTGCGTGTGTTGATGTTAAAGAACACCACGGAGCATCTACCGCCGCGGTTGCATTTCACGGTGAATATCGCGACGATGAATATGACTCACCGGTCTCAAGTAGGATGCGAGATGTTGGGACGGATTTCACCGTTGCCACGTTCTCCTCGGTCTTAAGGCTGCACCCGTTGAAGCTGCAGGAGGTACAGTGTATTGCTCTATGAAGTATAAGATGGCGTACCCTATGTGAAAACCCATGTCTACCTGTAGAACAGTGCATAAACAGCGGGTGTATATGGATTCGGATCGTTCCCACCAGTTCTGCAGCCTCTGCGGCTGTCCCAGTGAAACTGTGTACGACACCCCCTTTCGCACCGACACTCCTCCCACCGTTGATCCCGAAGCCCTCTTCGCGGAGAATTTGGACGAAATCGGCATGCGCAGCGCGAGAATGCAAGAACAAAGGTAGACCATGTTTTTTTGCTAGCCAGAGCTGGGAACCTGAAGGCGTGGAGTTGAAGGTTTGATCTAGCCTATAGCAACTCAACGCAGACGGTGTACGGCTTACGGAAATGGCGTCGCTGGACTTCCTCGGGTGCAAAATGCAACCGATCGTAATCTATGAAAACGATCAATGGCTATTTTCCGTGGACCAGATCTGCTCACCTAGACCGCATTCGCCAATCGCAACTACCCGCTTCTTCCCCTTTGTATCCTCCTCTAATATGGCTTCCAGCGCCTGAAGATATGCCGCAGGACCGCCACCATACTGATCGAATTCTCGAGATCGAGTAGGGTGGCATCCAACCGTCGCGAATAGCTCTGTCTGATGTGCTCAATGCACTGCACCGAAAGGTTTAATGCAGATCGACCTTGTTCTTCGGCCAAGGCGAGCGCATGACGAGACTCGTTTAGGCTTCCACCAGTAATGATCATGGACTCGACCCCCGCTTTCCGAGACCTCTCAAGGACTGCTTCGAGATCGTCTAACAAGCAGCATGTGCTCTAACGAATATGCTCCCAGTGATGATACATATACCATACCGTCGTGTTTCCTTCTTCCGTGATATAGCCCGCGAAAGACGGGGTCCGTCAAGTTCACTGTGCATTATGCTATGAGTACGAAGCAACAGTAGTGACATGTCTCATATAGGAGGATTTACCACCGATGTCTGGTGATCGGGGGTTGGCTCATGGTTTGAACAAGTCAATAAATGATAGGTTCTTGCGCATGACTTGCCAATAAATCTGTGCTTGAAGCGACCACTGTCGGCATGAACTGGAGGGGACGACATCAGAAATGACTGGCGACCTCTCGGAGTATGGTTGCTTTTTGTCGCTCGTAAGAGGACAGAGGGCTTTAACATCAACCTTCGGAAGCTTGCCAGTGGGTTGCCGGAGCCCATGGTCACACGGCGAGTTACCCCATACCGGCAATCGTCTGTGCCGGTCCGCGAAGGGGTTGAGGGACCTGCGGTCAGCCACCCTGTTCTTGCAGTGAACGTCCACCACCACCATCTACCCCCAACAGGAACGTCTGGCATGGAGCGCATCAAGCAATTGACCTCGCATCTCTCTGGGAGCTCGAATGGCCTCCCTGCCTTGCATCGCAAGAGCCCGGACGACGTGGTCGTCACCATGGCCATAAGGTACGACGAGAAGCTTCCAGCTTCATATATTGCCGTCGAGATTTCTGATGTTAACATGCACCTCCACAGGAGTCCGCTGTGCAAGTCTAAGAAGGGAGGATTCAAGGACACCAGGCAAGAGTCATGGTCATCAATATCCGAGTTCGCCGTATTCACATGTATGCAGGAGTGACGAACTCCTTATAGAAATGTTCAAGGTATTGTTGGCGTACCCAAAATCTGAATTCATGCAGATTTGTCTGTGCAGAAAGTGATAGCGCACTCCAAAGTGGATCCCGCCTTGGTTCAAGATATATGCGTTGGAGCTGTCCGCATTCCAGATCCTGTGTTTGTATTGCATTATTGTCATGTACGCTCGTGTTCACATCAGCTCTGCAGGTATGAAGCTCGCTCTGCTGCACTAGCGGCGGGATTTCCGGACACCACACCCGTGCAGACGGTAAGCTCCCAGTCAAGAACAGGACTCGATATGCTGAATGCCGGCTCGCCAGATCAACCGGTTCTGTTCATCAGGTTTGATGAGCGTGACGACGATTTCGAATCAGATTCGAGCAGGGCAGATTGAAATCGGTCTCGCTCTCGGCGTCGAGAGCATGACAGCACAGTTGCGCAGCGCGGTCCACGTTTAGTCCAACTTGGATGCTCACCGTTATTCCTTATAGCCCGGACAAGCCAGCTTCACCTCCGAGTGAGGAGATTGCTGCACACCCGGTCGCAAAGGATTGTTCCATGCCCATGGGATGGACATCCGAAAACGTGGCTCAAGACTTCGACATCAGCAGGGAAGACATGGATGCCTTTGCCGCGATGTCATTTCAGCGCGCCGAGGCCGCTCAGAAAGCCGGTTATTTTGACAGAGAGATTGTGCCATTCAACGCGTATGCCCGGGATCCAGGGACTGGCAAGCGCTCTATCGTCGTTATTACGAAAGTACATGATAGTGTGGGCTAGACGAAACTTGATACTCATTGTTGCTGGCAGGACGATGGGATCAGACCTGGGACGACCAGGGAAGCGCTGGGTAAAGTCAAGCCTGCCTTTCCCCAGTGGGGCAGGGCGCAAACCACAGGCGGGAATGCGTCTCAAATCACCGACGGCGTCGCGGCAGTTATGCTCATGACCAGGAGGAAAGCGGAAGAATTGGGTTTGCCCATATTGGCTAAGCACGTCACGACGTCGGTGGCCGGTCAGTATGAGGTCGTTGCCTATTCAGGTAGTGCTGACAGCGTCTGTGTAGGTCTCGCACCGAGGATCATGGGCATCGGACCGTCCATCGGTGAGCCGGGCTTCCTCAAGGGCAATGAATCGCCATTTGACGGATCGCAGCCATTCCCATGGTTCTAGAAAAGGTCGGAATCACAAAGGAAGATGTTGATCTTTTCGAGGTAAAGCTGCACATTCTCTTCGGCCAACATCAGACTCAGGGCTTGGCAGATAAATGAAGCGTTTGCTTCCATGTACGTGTATTGCGTTCGCAAACTGGGCCTGGACATCGACAAGGTCAATGTGAATGGCGGCGCCATTGCGCTCGGACACCCGCTAGATATGTGCTGCACATTGATCGCTCTGGCCTGTTGCTGACACATCGGCGTTGGCACGGTGCACCGGTGCCAGACAGATCGCGACCGGGCTCAACGAGCTTGAACGACGAGGCGGGAAGGTGCGTGATGTCACTCCGGTGAGTAGGATATACCCATGACGATTTCGACACCAGATATTGGTAACCAGCATGTGTATCGGTGAGAGAGTCCGACTGCGTGCAGTCTATGAACAAAACTAACATGCGCCAGGGTCTGGCATGGGGGCTGCGGCTGTGTTTGTTCGAGATTGAGTTATCATCAACGGATGCCGAGCGCGGTGGTGCTCAGCTGTAGGAAGAGAACGTACACACGTAGCGAGGCCTGTGTTGGATTGTGTTGGGATGCGTCCTACTTAGTAGCATTCCAGTGTGATCCAGAAGTGAGAGCAAATGGCCGGAAGGTGTGCTAAAATGGGGGCCGAGACGTTGCCGTGTCCGAAACAAGGACGGGAGATCAATCTGGGGCTGCAAGTGTTCGGCGTGTCACAGGCGGTCTCAGTCCGCCCACAAGTGCCGCAGCCTCTTCACCTTCTTCCTCCTCGACCCCCCGACCCTCTCCCCGCTACATATACCGCCCATCTCGGATCTCGACTCTCCTTTCGCTCCTTAACTTCTCACACGGCCACGCAGTGCCATGGCTAATTACGACCCCCTCCAAGAGGGGTCCCAGCTCAACCTCCATCACAATTCCCCCTACGGCTCCGGCGATCCCTACTACCACCAGTCGACGGGCTATATCACCCCGATGCCCGCCAAAAAACGCCTTAGTCCCTGGATCAAATTTGGTGTCCCGGTCGCCATCCTCGTGATCATCGGTGTTGTTGTTGGGGTCGTCGTCGGCACCCGTCACAACTCCAGCAGCACCAGTTCCGCGTCTTCCTCTGGTGGCAGCAGCCCCGCCGCCGCTAGCTCCGCTGTCAGCGCGAAGAATGCGATCGGTATCTTCGCTACGGCGACGGACAGCTACTACGAGATGCCATTATACCCTTCGACGGTGAGACCCCTTTCAACTGCTGTATCATTCGGAAACCAATGGTGTCTGCCTGCAGACCAATTCTGCTGCGTTTACGAGTCCGACCTTCATCTCCGGCTCGTCCGTCTCGTGGCCGTCCGACCCCTTCCAACCCGCCGACCCTCAGCCTACGGTGGTGCGTACGGACCGACCGCGCCTCATTGCTCCGGCGTACAAGTGGCAGGCGTTACCCGATCTCATTGCGAATGACGTTTACATGTCGTACTGGAATGAGTCCATCTTCAACAATGCTACACAGTACTACTCGCTTGCGCCCGTCGTCTACCATATGGACGGCGACAGCGGCATCCTCGATAACTCGCGCGAGATCAAGATGCGCATCAAGGCCTTTGCGTATGCGTACCGTATGAGCAATGACACGAAGTGGGTGGATAGGGCGTGGTCCGAAATCCAGGTATGCCAACTGGCTCCGCCCCGTGGTTGTCAGATTTTGATTCGACCCGGAATAGAACGCAGCAGGCAACGGTACAACGTCCTTCGGTCCAGACGATGACAAATGGAACTCGGCACACTTTCTTGACACCGCAGAGATGACTGCCGCATTCGCGATTGCGTACGATTGGTTGTACGACATGTGGACCCCCGATCAGAGGAGCCAGATCATGTTCACCATGATCAAGTACGGCCTTAGCTTTGGCCAGACCGCGTTCACCGATCTGGCCATCGGCTGGTGGTCGAACAATGTCACCGGAAACTGGAATTGTGTTTGCAATGACGGCCTCACGTTGGGTGCTTTGGCCATCTTGGGCGACGATACCACGGGTATAGCCGACTCTATCCTTGGCCTCACCGTTCCCAATGCCAAGGCAAACTGCGCATTCGGACCTTCGACCGACGGTACCTGGTCGGAAACCGCCAACTACTGGTACTTCGGCACCACCGGACACGCCGAAATGGCGTCCGCACTCATGACCGCGACCGGTTCCGACCATGGCCTGCTCGACACGAACACCAATTACCACCTGACGGCGCTGTACCACATGTACTCGATGGGCGCCACCTCGCTCTTCGACTGGGGAGATCACGGACCGAACAAGTTCTCTTCGACCGCCAACTCTATGATGTTCTACTCGATGGTATACAACACTCCGATGTATGCGCTCTTCCAGCGTGACCAGCATGATGCCGCGGAGCCTTGGAGCATGTTCTGGTATGACCCGACGGTCTCCGGCGCGTTCTGGGACGGCTTGGCGCTGGACCACTTCTTTGACGACGAATTGACACAATGGGGTTCCATGCGCAGCAGTTGGACGGACATCAACGCGCTGTACGTCGGCATGAAAGCTGGGAAGAATCAGGGACACCAGACGCACAATGATCTCGACGCTGGTGATTTTGTGCTGGACGCGATGGGATACCGGTTTGCGGGAGAATACGGCTCGGCCGATTACCTGTCGCTCGACTACTTCAGCAACGATACGCAGGACAGTGTCCGCTGGCTGTACTACCGCAAGCGGACCGAAGGCCAGAACGCTATCATAGTGGATGCGCAGAACCAGAACGTGGCTGCTGCGCCCAGCATAAAGCACGACACTTCCGGAACCCAGCAGGGCTCTAGCACGGTGTTTGATGTACCCGGCGATTCCACTGCGTACTTCGTCGCGGATCTCACCAGCGCATACTTCAACGTGTACGTTGCCTAGTGATAGGAAAGATTTTTGGAGGCTGATGGGGTCACAGGTCATCGTACCAACGCGGCATCCGCATGATCAACGGGCGGAAGCAAGTGCTGCTCCAGGACGACATCACCGCGTCTGCGCCGATCATGTGGCGGTTGCAGACAAACGCGACGGTGTCGGTAGATTCTTCGGGGACGTCGGCGACGCTCACGATCGAGGGCAAGGTGGTGAAGATGGAGATCTTGAACGCACCTTCGGGCGCGACGATCACGACTGGAGACGCTGTTCGTCTCGCGAGCGACCCCCCTCTCCCTGCCGGCCAGAGTGATCAGCCGAACCCTGGCGTGACGGTGGTGTCGATCAGCCTGGACGCGGGCACGTACAGCCTGCAGGTCCTGTTCAGCCCGCAGTGGGACGGCATGTCGGCGAGCGACTTCAAGACGCCGCCGGCCGTCTCCCTGGACAACTGGTCGCTGACGAGCCACGACTGAACGCTTACTACTACTATTACTACTCGTTCTCGTTATCGACTTTCTTCTCGCCGTAGCTGTGCTGCTCATGGACAGATTTCTATACCGCGTAGTCAGGACGTCTTGTGATGTACACAGGGTCTATATGCTAATCGATGATGTGGATTGACGGGACGTGGTTGGGAGTGATTGGGGGCGTGATGGGGAGGGGAGACAGGGGCATTGCCATAGGGGTGGAGCCTGTTGACAAGGCTACGGCGTTCGTCGTTCGACCGCTGTTTCTCGCCCCGCCCGCACTCGTTTACGGCGCCCCCGCACGGATCTCGCTCTTTCTGTACATTCGAACCAACCTGCCGCCAGCCTACGGCGAAGAGCAACCAGTCAAGCCCGCTCATCGTATGTCTCCTCCCTCCGCCGTGCTCGACCGTCGTTGACCGTCGGCCATCCATCATTTGTTTCCAACCGTCAACTCGGCGCTCTCCGACTCGTCTCGTTTTGCCTTTTGATTTCCACCCCGTCCGCCATTTCCACCCTTGGCCCTGCCGTGCAGAGTCCACAGCCGGTTGCTCGTCCCTTCGACCCCACGTACACTACATCCACCAAACATGATCGCCCTCAAGCCCCGAAAGCTTACCCTCACGCTCGTTACCTATGTCGCGCTCGCTTTGCTCGTGGCCGGCGTTGCCGACGCCCACGCCGCGCAGGACCTGAACCGTCGCGACCACACCCAACTCAACCGCATGCTGAAGAAGCGCGCCCCCGCCCCCCAGGATGGCGCCGTCATCGGTGCCGGGTCAGACCCTGTTAGCATTACCAGCACTGGAACCAGCGCTGCGACCTCTGTCACCTCGGCCGCGACGTCCAACACAGTCGCGATCACCAGCAGTGCAACGACGACCACCAGTTCGGGCACCTCGACCCTGACTTCGGCTACTGCCACATCCTCTTCTGTGCGTTCAATTCCCCGTGACCTATCGCGATCACCGTCTGACCGGCTTGAGTAGGCGGTCACCTCTTCCACGCCTACCACTTCCAGCAGCTCCAGCTCCTCGACCTCGTCGAGCAGCTCGTCCACGTCCTCCAGCGTGTCTTCCACCTCGTCTTCGACGACCAGCAGCTCGAGCACGACTACCATCACGACCACCCCTGCGTCCCAGACGTCCCAGACGCTCAACCTTCAGGGTATCACCTCTGCCGCTGACAGCGATGCCACCACCCAGCACTCCGTCGCACATATCACGCTCACCAGCACCAGCACCGCCGCTTCCAACTCGGCCACCTCGAACAACGACAGTTCGGGCGCGACTTCCACCGGCAAGGTTGCGAAGACCACGATCACTATCCTCATCGCCATCGCGGCCAGCGTCGGTGGTCTCGCCATCATCTGGACCATCATTCGCAAGTGGAAGTTCAAGCCGTCGTCCTCCTTCGAGGACCGCATGGCGCCCATCGACTGGAACCCGGCGGAGAAGGACACCGGCTTGGATATCCCCGGCACTCACCGCCGGGCGAACTCGAGCGCTTCTTCGTTCCACTCGGGTTCCGGTCACGAGGAAAACGTCGCCGGCCGTGGCATGGGTGGTGGATACGGCGCTGGCTCGAACGACGGCCACAACATCGTCCCGGAGCACGACTTCACCGCTGGTCCCGCGCACCTCGCCCCCGTTGGCGGCTACGCGGACCTTGCGCGTGGCCCCAGCCCTCAACCGTACGACTATGCGCGTGGCCCCAGCCCCCAGCCGCAGATGCAGGAGGCTGGACACAACTACGACTACGGCATGCCCATCCATCACCAGGGTGCTGCGCCCGCGCAGAACATGTACGACCCGAACGCCATCCGGTATTAATAGGCGGGGCTCACTCTAAACCGTGATCACCTGGCGGAAAGAAGGATGGACTTCGGCTCCGCTTCATCTATCTTTATGCACTCGGTCCCACTTGAAGTGTGCGCCTTTGGCTCTCGGTTCTTGTCTTCTTTGTTCTTATGGTTTTGTACATGCCGAATATATACGCTGGACGATTCACCATCATACTGTCTGCGCTCTCGACCCCTGTGTCGGCTTGGTTCGCTATTCTCGTTTCGATATACCCCTATTTTTATGTGCCTTAGCGCGTAATCTCGATGCGTTCACATCTTGATTGTGTCAACGGCCTTCTTCAGCTTCGTATTGCGGTTATCAAGGTCGTTGGCAACGTTCTGCAGGTGAGTGCAAGCAAGGTCGCAAGTGCACGGCGAGCTTGGGATGCGAACCTCGAAATGGCTGGACAGAGGCAACTTGCGAAACGGTGCGCGATATCCTCCTGCTGAGATCACTCGGACGATCCTAGCGTAGCACGACGATTCTATTGCATCCACAATCGCGACATCCTATCGGAGAAGCGGGAATACAAAGCCATGACAAGGTAAAGATAAGGCGGCAAGCTGCACAACAACATCATAGAATGGATGCTATGAACAAATAACAGGTAATAAAATAGCAGTCACAGACCGTCCAATACGAACAAATGAGCGTGATTGATCTTTCGAAGGAGGCACGTTCTTCAGCACTGATCAATAAGACGGTTCTTGGGGAATGGCTGCCCGAAATCGTCCCTCCAGGTAGTTAAGTTGGGGTTTGTGTACGCCTCGATGTACCTATCACGAACTTAGCGACCGCAAACCACGAGTCGCTACACAGGACGCACTGTTCGATGTATGCCGCAGTCGGGAAATCCGGAGGGTCGCAACCAATGTTAGTACTTCCTTGCGGCTGGTACACGCGTATGTAATCAATCTTCATGGTGGTCGGGAACGTCAGGTGAGCCAAGTCAACGGTGCCGAAGTTAGTCGACATCCCCAAGTTGGCAATGATGTACTACGGGCGGCGTTTAGACTAAAGTAGCTGCGGGCACGGAAAGTTCCTCACCATAGGCTCCTGCGGCACAGGTCGCGCACTGATCTCCACTGCGGTATCCGCCGCCATACCACCCTGCATGAGCGTCCAGGACACTTTGTTATCGGCGATCCAGGAAATGTAAGCGCCGTCAAATCCGGGTTTATACTCGAAGCCATAGACCGAGAAACAGTCCTGTTCCAACTCGTAACAGCCTTGGTCTGGGATGGCAATCAACAACACGGGGTGCCACGCTAGCCACTGTGAAACGCACCGGTCGCAGTGACGACGGAAGTGGCCTGTTGAAACACGCCTCCGATGTAGCTGTTCAGCTCGGAACTCGACGCATTGGGAATAATCAAATTGTCACTTGTGTTGAACCATATGTACCCAGCGTTGAAGGGCTGAAGTCGAGTCGATGAGTGATCTAGTAACGGCAAGGAGAACACCGTACCGCCCATTGTCCTGACTGCGAGACTTGTCCCGTCCGCGGATCTCCTGTTATCTGGGAGAGAAGTTAGCCGCGCCAGCAATCTGAGAAAAGACATGTTTACCTGTGCCTCGAAGATATCAATTTCGGGCGCCGATCTACCGACGTATGTGCCATCGGAATGAACAGGACCAGGGTGGGATTCGCCTTGACAGGTGCACCGAGACAACTTCTGGCCAGGAAGGAAAGACAAGACACCGTTTTCGCTCTTGTCGCCATTCACAGTGGCTGCTAGGGGAAGGCCGTTCTGAGTTTGGTTGGGAAGGGTGCCGACATCGCAAGCGTCATATGTGTACGGCCACTACGCGTGTGTGGTCAGCGATAAGAATCGCAATACCGGACGGATCTCACCATGCCCTCCAAACTAGCCCCGTAGCCCGCGCGACCCAGGTTTCCCATCGCCCAAACTGCCGGCCAAAGACCGACGATATTGTTGGCCCCTGGTAACGAAACAGCAGTTTCTATGAGGCCTCCGGTGAAGCAAAATTTGTTCCAGGTGGTCATCATTCCGCCCTGATAATCTAGTCCATGGGTCTCCTTCTGCGACAAGCTGACAATCATGCTATGTGAGCCTTTTCCACCAAAGTGACTGAAGGGAGACTAACGTGATGTGCAAATAACCGTCCTTCGTAGTGATGGACGCCGGATCATACCACTCCATGTTGTTTGTCTGCGAAGGGGGATATCAGAGACGCAGGCATATTCACCGCATGAAAAGACACGGACCTGCCAGTAATGAAGGTCGACCGCCTCCCAGTACGGATCATCGCCTGAATTCATCAGTCGCGTTCTCTTCGAATAACGGAGTGTATGTGCTCACCTGGGTAGAACGTTCGCCCGTCCGTGTTGAACTCGTCGCTGAAGACGAGCTGAAAAGTAGATTGATCGGTGAAGCCTGGCTTGGTGTATACTTCCTTCGGTGTATCGAGGTCAATGAGACCCCAATTCCCGGGCATTGAGGGCACCTGATAGCACAATGAGCACTTGCGTTTACAATAGGGTATGATGGTGAGCACACCTGTCCAGATGCGTTGGTCCCACCGAAGTTAAATCCACCGAATGTAGAAAGAGGATGTTTCGTGAAGTACGTAATCAAGGGGTATCCAGCACTGCATCGGCGTATGAGAATAGGTACTCGCGCGAGACGGAGGGAGGAAAGCGTACAAAAGAGTGACCAAACCAACAATCAGGATGAGCAGGCAGCCCAAGTTCGTGAAGCCTCGGTAAGTGAAGACAGTACCACCCTGATCGCTCTTGCGGTCCCGACGGGGGTCAGGGTTGTGCAGGTAGTCGTCAGGCTCCGGCTGGCTCATAGAAAGGCTCGCGCCCCACTGCACAGGATCCGCAGAGAGGGAGAACTGACAATGAGAAGGTTAGTTCTCAACCGGCGTGCACACGCCAAACATGCCGACGAACCTTGTCTGATAAGGAGGGGGCAATAGACGCGGTCTTGCCTTCCTTGGTGACAGTGTAAGGAGTGTCATTCTGTTTGAGATTGGGGGTCAATGGAGCTCGATTGTGAGATGGAGGACGTACCAGAGAGCTGTTGCTCTTCATGTTCCGTAACTGCGGGGGTTCACTTGCAAATGTGGCCTGCACGCCTCGCTGTGCGCCAGCCTGGGCACCAGGGGGTAGAAGATTGGTTGTGGAGGGAGTCTGGCTCGCGTTGCCGTAGGGCCTGGCCCCAAGGGACGCCGTGGAGAAATTGGCGGAGGGGTACTGGTTTGGCTTCTGTACATAGCCAGCGGGTGTCGGGCCTTGATTGGAAGAGTTGTTGGCGGTGAACGGGTAAGGACTGCGGGACATAACGCCAGCTGGAGATGCCTGGGGCTCGCCTAGCTCGGGGTGGTCGTGATGTGTGGGGGGGAAACAAGGAATGAGTGGATCACGTGGAGCTGCATCTCTTCTGTTGTTCCCATCGCAGTCGTTGCGCAGAGAGGGTGCCGGTGAGTATACGCAGATCCCGACCAGCTGTGGTATGTGCACCACAACGTTCAAGACGATGAGCAGAATGTGCGGGCGGGCAGCGCACTATTCGCGCTCGCTTAAGTATCCATCCGCTTACGGCACCCGGCCGAGGCGCCATCCATTTAGCCAATGCAGATCGCCCAAGAACGCCTGGCACTGTAACGGTACGCTATATCTGCACCAACGTTGCCATAATATCACTCCAGTATATATTCTGCGGCACGTTAATATCGAAGGGCAAAATATCATATTTCAACAGCACAATGGCAAAACGTACTCTACATACCATACACAAGGACGCCGGCCTCGGTACATCACGCAGCTTCCCCTTCCAGAGATGGGTCAACTTTCCGCTTCCTCCCCGCCGCCTTCCCAGGAATTGGGCTGCTCGTTTTCAACACGTCCAGCACCCTCGAGTAAACTCAGTAGCCCTCCTCTTGCGCTCAACGGGTTCTCGTTGATTTGACCACGTCGTCGGTACCCTACGACCACTCTTTCGACCCGTGCCAGCCCATCTTGATCTTCGATTTCTGGCCAGTTCTTGTTACCGTCAACCGTATGTTTGATCTTTTGTAAGCGGCTCAGTATGGCTTCGTTGGCGTTTTCGAGCGCGGCCGACGACCCATGGTCACTGAGCGAGTGCTCTTCCAGTACATCCAGCAGTGTTGACTTTCGTTGCCTATACAATTCTCGCGTGTTTCTTGGTCCATTACAGATCAAGACATGGGTCGTGCCTTCGTCCCCATGTGGCACTGGGTCGCTCGGTGTCGACGATCGTCCTTCTTCCAAGCGGTAGTTCAACTCGGTTTTCTCAAGCCATTTCCCAAGCCCGGAGGCCGCTTCTTTAGCCTTTCTGAGTTTCTCCCGTTTTGTCGGACGGCCCTTCCGTTTGGCTGTGGCAGAGACATCCGATGTAAACCCCGGCAATTCTGCTCCGAGAGCACTGCCGGGTCCCGAGGCATCGGGGACAAAAACCTCGCGAGGAAGATCGCGAGGGTTAAGGGCGCACAGATGAGATGCCGGTGTGATATGAAATATCCCAGCCTGCAGTAGTCTGTCGAGAACAAACACCGTATATGGGTGCAGGCGGACCAGCGGTTGTCCCTTCAATTGGGTGGGTAGGTCCAAGAGCGAGGCGTACACATCTATGCTTCCCAATTTAACTTTTAACTTAGGGATGTGGTACGCGCAGATTGACGACACTCACCCAGAGGTATGTTGATCCGGCTTACGGAATGCGCGGTCGGTGCCGATACAGATGGTTGAGTCCAGAAAAAGGTGTATATCGCCCAAAGCGCAAGCACTCGGGTCAAAGATGGCTCGGACTCAGAACATCGCTCCGAGAACAGACGAAGGGTAGTGGCCAAGAATGTGTCTCTGGCACGGTATTCTAGTACCTTCAAGTGCAGCCAACACCAGCCCTCTTCTACCCATAGCTGCTTGAAAAGTGCGAATGGGCCTAGACCAGGAGAGGAAAGATACCGCGCAGAGAACAACCGGACGAGGCGTTCGATATCCTCTCGAATGGCGTGGACATACAGTGAGGACGTGAAGTAAGACGGTTGAAGGGCTATCTCTCCTCTACTTGCAGTCGTTGCCGGGGCCAAAGCCATTAGCCTCGTTGGCGAGCACGTGAGTGACGCGCGCACCTTGCACTGGCAATGTTGCGGTCAAACTGACGACTCACTCTGCCTCATTGCGGTCCTGTGCAACGCCCAACCTCCTATGGCACCGATATTTCAACGCTTTAACCAAGCGATATGCTTCTTCTGCAATGAAACCCAGACGCCGAGCCCTCGGAACTGTCGCCAATTTCGATGTGCTCAGTGCGGCTGCTGGAATCGATACGACGCGGCAGGTGAAATCATGTCCGACGAGCCCGCGATGCACGACGCGTCCTTGAATGCCAAATCTTTTGCGAAGAGAGGTCCGATTTATTCTGTGGTTGTCATTGCCACTCAGAACTAAGCAATGCATCGCAGCGTCGCCTCGAAAGGATCGTCTCCCCACCATGGACGCTCATGCGAGGAAGGCGCAGCTATTCTGCCATACTTGTCAGACAAATCAAATGCTGATCATCAACCTGCTCTCCAACTACCTTCCTGAGCCGGCGGTGCGCATCATGGTCTGTAATTACTGTCATCCACCCGCTGACTTCACACGATAGGATCCGAGCTACTCGCAGCGTCTATCCATGCTTCCCAAGTACAAGGAGTCCCTCCACACCAGGTATCCTCCTGTTTGTGCGCAATGCGCCCCTTTGGTCGACGACGTGATCAGTCAAAGAGAACACATGGCGCGAACCAACGCGTTGGGTGGATGGCTGAAGAACACGAAAGGCAAGGAGGCTCAAAGGCGGCAACCCTCGTCTTCTACACTGCATGAGGACAGACAACGAAAACCATCGAAGGACCGATTCAAACTTGAGCAGGAGCTATGGATGTGGCGAGCAAGAGGTTGCTTGTGGTGCGCAACGCTGCTAGGTTCTGTTGCAGGGCATGTTTGGGGTATGTGGTATACGGAATCTCAGTTCCCCAGCTGAATGACGTTGATAGGGACCTTCAGAGAACTGCCACCACCGTGGACACGGCCTTTTTGTGCGTTCTTCCCTTTGTATATCGTGGTATCAGTGCTTTGGACATTCTGGGATCCGACGTATTCATCGGTGCAGAAAGCCCGGTGGCAAGGTCGTCAAGTCTGGGTACGAGGTAGAGCTCGTTATATAGTAAGGGCATCGACTCCCTACACTGGTGAGACGTTGAGACCGTTGGCAGGTGTACCAACTTTTAGCATGGCTGTCTCGATTAATGACTGCCGTTCTATTTGCTCTCCCGCTCTATGCCCCGGATCGCGACTACTTAAGACTGCTGTCCGGTGCCACAGGGGCCCCTGCTGGGCATGCGGGTGCCTCAGATAATTCATGGCCCATCCTCAAGATGTATTCGGCAGGAGCGTTGGCGTTGGAAATTATGGTGAGTTCATGGCTGAAGCGGCGTATTCCAGCGCTGACACCCGTATCGTCCCAGACTCTGCTTGCGTCGTTCCTGACGCTACGGCTCCACTATCCACCAAAGGTACGACTCATCGATACGAACCCGTCCCGCCGATCTGTGGCTCCAGAAACTCGGGTCGACACCCCTTCCCCGCCCGAACCGGGCATTGATCTGCTTGCGCCGTTGTCCTTCTCCGGAAATCCTGTGTTACAAACCCACGAAGATACCTCAGTGGGACATCCCATCTTCGGCTTGCCTTCCCTAACAATAGAAGCGCATAAAGATTCTGATGGACGACAACCAACCAGCAACACGGACCCTAACGCCATGGACATCGATACACCGTCCCCGGTCAAACCGAGGAGCCCCTTCCATCCCGACCAACGCGATGATACCGACAATTCCGTCTGGCTGCGTCCCCAGCGTTTCTTTCCGCCGGAGAAACCGACGGGTCTAGAAGGTCTTTTGGAGCGGACACTCTTGATTGACCCATCGGTGGGAGAATCAGGAGATTCTGTACGACCAGGGGAAGCTGCCCGGCGGCGGAAAATGTTATACGGGCTAGCTTGGGGTGCTGCCTTACTCTCTATGGGAGTGGCTACGCATCTATGGCACGTAGGGACCACACGGTCGCGTACCGCCATGGACCTTCAGATTCAAGATATGGAGATAGCGACAAGCGGAGATTCATAGCTTAGGGTGATGCCAAGTTGACTAGTTACGACCGTCACAGGGTGTAAACCCACATTTTTTGCACCTTAACATCAGAGAAACATCCTCTAAAACCATTCAGAATTTTCAGATCATTCAATCCGAGAAAATTAACATCTCATTCGTGATGTTCACGTCTCAAAACGGGCAGAAATTTTCAAATATCTAAAGGATGTTTTTTGAATTCTGGAAAGAGGAAAATTCTAGGATTGTTGTGACTCACATAACGCTACTGGAAACAATCACGAAGACGTATCCGAAGCAAGTGACTTACGTAATATTTCACCCGCGGCGTAACCTAGAATAAGTCTACCTACGAGCACAATCATGCCTTCATGCTGTATTCGCTTGTTATGTCTGTCTTTTTCATACATGATCCCATCCAGTTTATGGTACTACGCGTCAGCTTACGCGTAGAACGCGTCGAAGATTCGCGCATGGCTGCGAAGCTCCGCGGATGTTTGGCGAAAGTATTGTAGCGCTTCCGCCGCTTCGCGCCGAGGATGTGACGGACTGGAGGATGCCCTACATAATCGGCGACCCTTGACACCATTCACCTCAACGCCGTCACGGTGCGGGATTTCCACTCCTTTCTCTGACCCTTCTGCGTCGTCCAACGCGCATTTTGGCTCTACGCCCAACTCTCTCGGCCAGGCGTCACAACACGTCCTTTACTCAACTCCCGACAACTCACCAACATCGGAAACGCCGTCCCTGAAGTCGACGACGCGGTTCATGGCTAGCGAGAACGCGAGGATGTACGGCGTCTCACCAGATGCAGCGTCCACCACGAACCTACTAAGCCCGTCCTCCGGGGGCCATGTGAGCGAGAAGTCTCCGCGGTTTCCTCAGGGACCTGGTTCATTGCGCAATGGCTCCAGCACGATGTCGTTGGTGAGTCATCTGGTCTCATGATTGCGTCGAGAATACAAATAATCCACTTTCTATAGGCCGAGCTTAACCCTTCTAATACTGGCAGATCGTCCACGGCGCCGTCGCTATCTGACAAGGTACGGCATGAAAACAGTGAACCTGTGCTCGTTGATGCATTTTTGCCCTAGTTCTCGCTCTCCCCCGATCCGCATCAATGGGGCGCCGAGCTGTCTATCAACCACGCAGAGCCTGATGACTTCCTGCACAACCCAGATCCTAAGCGGGACAGGAAGAACGACGAAGGAGGAACAATCTTCACATACCGCGGTATCACGAACCTCGGCTGCCTGCTCCTGCTCGCACTTTCTCTGGGTACACTCTTGTGAGTGCTTCTGTGTAATCCTGCAAGAAGTTTATGAAGTCGTTACCGACAATAGTGCCGGTTATCCTCTAATCACATACTTCACCCGCACTAAGCAATCGAATCAGGGCGGGTTTAACCTTGGCGGTACGAATGCTACCGGTCAGGTTAGTTACATCTGGCATTCGGACACAGATCGTCACTCAGAGCATATAGGTTCCTAGTATGCCCGGCAACTGGGGTCTCATCGATTTGGAGACACCTAAAGACGCCTATTACAAATCCGCCTTCCGTGACGGCTCTGAGATGCAGCTCGTTTTCAGTGATGAATTCAACACCGATGGTCGGACCTTCTATCCCGGTATGCTTCAGAGCCGCTCAATAAGATAACCCCCAGCAGACGTTGGTTCTTTACTTGGCAGGTGATGATCCATACTGGGAAGCTGTCGACTTGCACTATTGGGGTGTATGTGAATGATTGAACGTGTCAGTGCACCAACTCATTAAGTGCTACGCAGACCAACAATATGGAATGGTACGATCCAGCAGCCATCACGACGAGAAATGGTTCCCTGGAGGTGACGTGAGTAAACCATGATGAAATCGAAAGCACCGCCTGCAACAATGAACTTATTTGACGCAGATTGTCCAAGAAACAGACTCACGGCCTAGACTATCAAGGTGGCATGATGTCAACCTGGAACAAATTTTGTTTCACAGGAGGTTTGATCGAAGCCTCTGTGGTGCTACCCGGCGCAAACAATATCCTAGGTCTATGGCCTGCTATCTGGACCATGGGCAATCTTGGACGCGCTGGGTACGGTGCCACTTTGGATGGCATGGTGACCTCGATTTCCGCTGTCTTCTCTAGCGCGCAGTTGACATTTTTGCTTTCTTTTAAGTGGCCCTATACATATGATTCCTGCGATGTCGGCACTGCTCCCAATCAAACCCACAACGGCTTACCTATTTCTGCGACGAACACGGGGACCGACAAGAACTACAACAATGAATTGTCCTATCTTCAGGGGCAGCGTTTATCACGTTGCACTTGCCCGGGAGAATCACATCCTGGGCCGGTTCACGAAGATGGTACATATGTAGGACGTGCCGCGCCAGAAATCGACATCTTCGAAGCTCAGGTATCTAGACCACCAGTACTCACTCGACATGCATCACTAATCTGCGATTCTCCCTCAGATCAGCGGGGATCCTTTAACGGGACAGGTAAGCTCCGGTGCCTAAAACCGGAATACACGTGCTTTACTGCGACCGTGAATCTAGGTCTCCCAGTCGGGTCAATGGGCTGTCAGTCCATCCATCGTATTCCACCGCAAGTTTAACCTAATTCCCTTTTCAGCCGTTCAACGCTTATTACCAATGGTTCAACACCAGTGACAATCTGATCATTCCAGACCCCAGTATCACCGTACTGAACAGTTACACCGGTAAGTTAAGTTCAATTTCTGCCGGTATCGTCATCCATTCACTGCCAACTCAGGTGGTGTGTACCAGCAAGCGACGTCCGGTGTGACACAGACAAATCAAGAATGCTACGAGCTTACTGGAAATTGTTATTCTATCTACGGATTTGAATACAAACCCGGTACGTTTTGTATGCCACTTCTGAAGGAATTTACTAATATTTGAACCAGGTTTTGATGGAGCCTACATCTCATGGATAGCGGACAACAAGGTTGCCTGGACGCTGAATCAAGCGGGCATGGCAGCGGATACCCGGGTAGAGATTGGACCCCGGCCTGTCCCCCAGGAGCCACTCGTACGTCATCATTAGTACAAGTTACAAGCGCACTAACTCACTCGTGCTGGCAGTATATTCTTGTCAACCTTGGCATGTCAAGCAATTTCGGTTTCGTGGATCTGGATCACTTGACTTTTCCTACTACGATGAAAGTGGACTGGATTCGTGTCTATCAGCGCACGGATAGCGTCAATGTCGGGTGTGATCCTCCCGAATTCCCAACCGCGGCTTATATCAACCAGTGCGTCTTACGGATCTTACTTGCTGACTATACGTTTAATCGGATGGCTAGATATATCGACGCTTACACCAACCCCAACTTGACAACCTGGGTAAATGACTACAAACAAACAATACCCAAAAACTCTTTCTTGGGGCAATGCTAGATATTCCACGTTCCTTCTTTGTTGATTGTCCCGCATCCGCACTGATATTTCACTGCATTGTTATCATATTATAAAGACGCTCGTTCCGCACCCGCATTAAATAGAAATTCATAATAGCATAGCATGTCGATACCCCTCCCATGGAGCAATTTAATTGCACTTGATCCCCTTGAACAAGGGATTAGCGAGGCTTGGCACATGTGCGAACGTGTACCTCCACCTACCCTCTGCCACCGCCATCCATTCTTCGCCGTGTAAAGGGCTGTGATCAATATAAAGCATATGCATACTTCAAAGCTTCAATCAGTGCGTCATTACAGACCTAAGGCCTAAGGCCTAATCAGTGAACCACACATCGATATCCTCAGGACAAGCTAGTCCTTGGCTCATCCAGAGTGGGACCCCGGACGAGTGTGGAGCGTAAGGTAGGTACGCACGAGTAACGGGGTGTGGGCGAGAGTCGCCGCGCGTGGGCGGGTTCAACAAAACCGTACACGCGCAACTGCACTCTGGGCTCCAAGATCCTAAGGACTCTTGGTGCCAATCGAAAGGGTGGGACGGGCGGGAAACGCGACGAGCGAAGCAGGAGGCGAGGAAAGGTGGAGGCTGTGTAGCCTCGCAAGCCCACCTTCCTCGCCTGCTGGACTGAGCTTGTCCTCTGATAGGCCAACGCTCGTACCTCGCGCATGGCCTATCGCCCAACAAGCTAGTCCTTGGCTCATCCAGAGTGGGACCCCGGACGAGTGTGGAGCGTAAGGTAGGTACGCACGAGTAACGGGGTGTGGGCGAGAGTCGCCGCGCTCCCGCCCGGATTGGTACAGGCGCGCCCGGCTTCCCCACCTGAGCGTAGCTCATACGCCGGGCGCGCTACTCAGAGCAGACGGCAACCCCATCAGAGCTGCGCGAAGAATTCTGATATGGTATTGCAAGTAAGTTCGTTACTCATCTACATTCAAACGACGGCGTGTCTCAACGCCCAAGTCCTTCGGGATGCCGCGGGACACCCGAAATTCGTCGACCTTTTTCCCCAGGCGCGCAGCGTCGGATTTCGACATAGCATCCACCAGGCCCGCCGCGATGATGTCCTCCACCTTGCGCCAGTACAAAAGGAATGCGAGGGAAGTCCAACCCCCGATCGCGGCAACGATCTCCGTCGGCGCGCCTTGAAGCAGCCAATGGGTGGTTCCGCCGATGCGGAAACAGTGCCCGGAAAGCGTGCGTAACCTGGCTTTCGACCAGATTTCGTTGCATCTAGTCAACAGGCGAGTTTTTGTCAAGGGTAGGAAAGTGCCGTCCGGTGATTTGTATGCGAAGAGGTGCTCGTTGGGGGCGGCCCCGACGTTGACCATCATGTGGGTGCACATCGCTTTGATTGCGCAGAGTTCACTGTCTTGAGCAACGAGGATGACCGATGCACCTTCCTCCCGGGTCGTTTTCGTCCATGGTACCCTGTAAAACATCGCCTTGTATCCGTCGCCGAGATTTTTCATGTCCTGCAAAAGTGTGGTGCACATGGGATGGTACATGGGGTCGAGCTCTGGCTGCGAGGTTGGCAAGAGCTCGCCGAGTCTGCGGCAACCCCAAAAAGCGCTCGTCACCGCTGCCCAGATGGCCGCGTCCAGAGGGTCCGAGAGAGTCAGTGCGGCGTAGAGACATGACAGGTGCGCCAAGGTTGCCGGGGGACGCGGTTGCCGAGTGTGTATCCGGCCTTCCTTCTTGGCCGCCGTTCGTGACATCCCCACCAGCATGTCGTCGCCGCACCATGGCGCGCCCATGATGCCGTGCCAGGCTCTAAGTCCCGCCAACCAACCCCTGACGCAGCTACCAGAGACGAGGCCCAGAGAGTGAGAGACGAAGGCTGTGATCAAGATGGGAGGTGCTGGGATGCGAAGGGCCTCGGAAACCCCACGGGCGTCGCAAAACTGGGCGTAGCGCAGCAGACCGGCTGCATAAGATTCGCGGGTGTCCTTGTCGAGTGCTGCTGTGGCAATGCGGAACGGGGATTGCGCAACGTCAATCCCAAAGTCCTTCGCCGCCTCCGTCTGGCGCTCTACAGACCATTGCGAAGTCCACGAGGTGAGGCGCTCTGCTGCTGGGACATGCGGGCGAAATGGGCTGGGTGCGAGGTTGCATCCGGCCTTGGACTTACGAGCAAGCGGTGTTACCGAGGATGAGCCGTCTGCTTGCCGTCCGAGTTGGGCTGGTGCATGTGCATGCCGGGCCTGAGAGCCTATCTCAACGATGGCTGGGAGCGCCTGTTGGGTCGCAGGTAGTGCCAGTGTCGGTTCGGGAATGCGTGCAAAGCTAGGTGCGGTCGATGGTTGCGTTGGCTGGTGTGTGCTGGGAGGGGGACTGGGCATTTTGTTGGTCTGAGCGGCTCCCGCCGTTGGCGTGAATGGCGGCGGAATGCGGAAGAACGACATTCGTGTACAACAGTATAGAGGTGAACAATTAAGCTCGTACGATGTATGGTTTCAGTTCGGCAGGAAAGGACATGGGCGGGAGACGAAGAGCTGCTGGCGGCAACATGCCGCGCGATACTGCGTCTGCTGGGTTCGCCTCCGACGCGATGTACTCTAGGTCTAGCGTAACGTTCGTGCTGTCCAAAACTACGCCTGCCCTCCGAATCGCTAGGTTCATCTCGGGATTCGGGGAGCGTCCCTTCTCGAACGCACCAATTGCGGCCTGGCTGTCGGACCAGAGCCGCATCCAGCAGTCCGTCAAGCCTCCCTCCTCCAACGCGTACACGGCGAGTTCGATGGCCAAGCATTCCAGCCAGGTGTTGTGTCTGATACGATCTGGGCTCCAGGAATCTGTGAGTCGCCACGCATCCCATTTGTCGCCCAATACTATCCCTATCCCCCAATCCGTTGAGGCATCTACGTAGAGACCGACCTCTTGGAGGTCGCGCCGTTGCACCAACGGGCGCGACACGTTCGGCTTCGCAAGCTCGAGGTCCCACCAATGTAGCGCATTCTTGATAGCCCCGGGAAGCCGGAGCTTGCGCCATTTGTTGTTCTTGAAGAGGGACGAAAAGTTCGAGAGGGCCGGTAGGCGCGTGCGCCCTGCTGGGTAGACGAAAGTGATGTGACATAGGGATCCGTGGATAGCTTGAATGTCATGCAGAGTACAGCCGGCGTTGTCGAAAGATGCGAGGAAGACGCGGACCCTCGAGCGGAATTTCTTGCGTTTCGTGTCCGTGAGTGATACAGTGCGGTTGGTGTAGTCCCACCAGAAACCTATGTGCTCGAACTCGGAGGCGAACTTCGTGAGTTTGGCCATCTTCCATGGGATCTTCAGTGGCGCGACACTGCGGGAGACCGTATCTTCGTCGTAGTAGTAGCTGTGAGTGTCGATGCGAGCTAGGTTGGAAACTATGGGGGACCGGCTGACGGAAAAGTCGTCCTCGTACTTGGACACTGGCCCGATGTCGAGTGCTTCCCAGATGTCGGCGATTGCATTTGCGATCATGCCCGCGTTGCTGCTGGAGGCTGCGCATCCGAATGGGCATGCATGGTCGATGAAAAAGGTGTTGTCTGGTCCTCGGACCACGAACCACGGTTTGTGCGCAGGTGCAATTGGACAGGTGCGGTGAAAGGCCTCGATGTCTAAAGTCATCGATTGTGACCCAGCTGGCGCCCTCGCAATCTACCATTGCTGCGTCAGCCGTCGCCTATCATCTCACAACTCGTCTGTGCCCAATCGTCTCGAGTCGACACGTCCAACTGGCGGCCAAACACGGTGCATGCTCCTATGGCAGCGACGGGCATGCTCCTATGGCAGCGACGGGCATGCTCCTATGGCAGCGACGGGCATGCTCCTATGGCAGCGACGGGCAGGCTCCTATGGCCGCAACACGATGCGGGCTCCTATGGCCACGACATGCGGTGTGAAAGCCTGGCGACTGGCTCCTATGGCGCAGTGCCCCTCGCACCCAATATGGGCCGGAACGCGACGTATGTCGCAACAAAATGTGCATGACTTACAATGTCTGCGAGGTCTCGAGCGGTGCTGAAGTGTGTCGGGAAATCTTCTTTACTGATGTGGTCGTTGACGGACGGGATGCCAAGGTTTGCGTCGCCTTTTGAGAGATGGCGACAGACTCGATACTTGATCTTGTCGTCGCTGGTGTAGGATGTTGCAATGAGTAGAGGTGAGGACATGAATGGTCCGCGCAGGATGCGCTCGCAGTCTACTTGTGTGAATGGTCCTGAGAAACGGCCAGCGGCGCATTCTTCGTGTATGTAGTGCCGGATAACGTCGGGATGGTCATCGCAAGATCTGTGATTGTTGAGAATCACTGTCGAGGTCAGCAGAGGGAAGTCTCCCATCGGGAAACCCTGCTTCAAGAAACGGATCAAGTACGGATAAGCCTCTGCCAACCGATGGTTGGCCAGGAAGGAGTCGAAAGCATCAGAGTCGTAGGGTGTGACAATCTTCTCGAAGATAGCGTCGTCAAGAGGGTGGGAGCTCTGCAGGCGTGAGCGGGGTATCATCTTCGAGGACAAATCTGGCTGCGGCTTAGCGCGAAGTCCCCGCCTTATCAGGGGGAGCTTGGCAATCAAAGGAGAGCGCGTGGTGGGCGGGAGATCCGCAGAATGAGCAGACGTGCTTCCAACTCTTGGGGTGAGTGCATGGGCGGGTGGCGGCACCACGGAGGTTCCAGACGCGGCAGACAGATTCACCGTCTTTGGTGCGGGAAGACTTGTCGATAAAGCATGCGCGGCCGTTGGGAAGTGTTGCTGCGGTGCAGCTCGCGCCGTTGTGACCAAGGGCCCCGCATCTGACGCATATATTGTCGGAGCTGGCCCGGTGCGCCTTCCGCGATGTCGGGAATCCTTCTTTGGGCCGAAACGAACCATGGCCTGCCTGGTTACCTGAAATGGGACGGAGGAGACGCGCCTCCAACTGCGCTATTTCCCTGCTCCTCTCGGCTTTAGCCTCCCGCTCGCGAGCCTCTTCCCGTGCCTGACGCTCCTCCTCCCAGATGTCGTTTTTGATACGCGATATCATTGCACTCAGGCCGACTGGGTCATGGCCGATCCGGGTGGAACCGTAAGCCCGGCGGGTCTCCTTATCCGTTCGGAGGATGGCTTTGAAGCATGTCTCGGTTTCGGGCTGGCGGCTGAGGTAGAAAAAATGCTTGTTCCAGCGATCGAAAAGGCGGTTGTTGCCTGGTGCGAATGTCTTGAATGAGCGGAGGAGGTTCCCTGCCGCTTGCTCCCAGGACCGTACATCGAGGTCATCCTCCTGGCCTATGACTGCTCTGACCTCTGCATGGTCAAAGTCCAGAACACGCATGGATCTGTCCGAAGGATTTTCGGGGTTGGTCTTCCTCATGGGTAGGTCGGAGCCTCGATCCAGGAAGTATTGCAAAGCTTTGTTGGTCCATAAGTGTATAGGGATGTACATACTATAGCCCAAGAGTTCGAGCACCGACGGATGGAAGTCTATTTCGACCGGGAGCCTGGCGGCCGGGTCGATCTCGCCGCCCGTGGGGTCCAATGCACATCTCTTCTTCGCCCGCCGGGCGTCGTCTTCGGCCTTCCTCTTGCGTGTCTCCTCGTCTATCTTAGCTGCAACATCCCGCTCCTGCTTGGCCACGATCTCGGCCTGTTCTGCGATTAACTCGGCCGGCGTGATCTCGATCTCGGTCTCATCGCCGGAGGCATCTGCCGCCCCTGGTTGGCCATGTGCGAAGGCAACACGGCGTTCCGCTCTCTCCCTGTTACTCTTCCGGATCCTCGCATTGCGAGTCCGTTTTTCGTCCAAAGGGAGTGCATTGAGTATCGGCCGGATGGCGTCGCAGAAGTAGGTCCGGTGGTTGTGGACCATGATTATTCGCGGAGAAGACGGTAGATTACTGAAGTTCGGCGAGTATATGCACAAATAAAATGATTATACGAGCCCTTTTTAAACGCGACGAGCGAAGCAGGAGGCGAGGAAAGGTGGAGGCTGTGTAGCCTCGCAAGCCCACCTTCCTCGCCTGCTGGACTGAGCTTGTCCTCTGATAGGCCAACGCTCGTACCTCGCGCATGGCCTATCGCCCAAGGAGGCGCAAGTCAAGTGGCTGTGTGCAACACTCCCTCTTCGCGATGCCAGCCGAGCTTCGGACATTGGTCGCTTTACTGGGGCTTATCTGGTATACGGCCCTACTGGGCCTCAGCGTTATAGGATGTCACACTGCGTAAGTTGTAACTGGGCTCCGGGCTCGCTTTGTCTGATGTTGGCTTGCACAGTCGTCGGCGGTATCGACTTCGACCTCGTTCTCCCTTGGCTTCTGCGGGTCCAACCACTGTTCCAGGCGTTTCCATACTGCGGCCACTCAAGGGACTCGATACCAACCTGTATGAAAACCTGGAATCTACATTCAATCAGGAGTATCCGAACTACGAGGTTCTCATGTCCGTTGCGGATGAGCAAGATCAGGCCCTGTCAGTAGTCAACGATTTAGTGGCAAAGTACCCCAGCGTGAAAGCCAGAATAATCATAGGTGTGCTGCGTGGGCAACTTGAGATCCTCCTGTCTGACACATTCCAAAAGGAGAACAGGTGGTTGGCGTTAATCCCAAAGTCAACAACCTAGTTCGTTCGTGCCGATTCGCAGAAAATGACATCTTATGGGTGCTGGACTCGAACGTATCCGTTGCACCGGGCACGCTTGCGCGTTCAGTGGACGCTCTCACTGCTTCATCTGCCCATCTTTCCACAAAACACCGCCGGCGAATAGCTCTCGTGCATCACGTCCCTTTTGCCTGGTCCAGCGAACCCACGTTCGGTTCTCAGGTGGAAGAAGCGTTCATGAACACCAATCACGCCAAGATGTATCTGGCGATCAATGCCGTGGCTCTGGACAGCTGCGTGGTTGGCAAGTCCAATTTATACCGACGTTCTGACCTGGAACGGGTGAATGGTTCGCTACGTCCAATTCCTGCGGGCAATGTTAAGCAAGAAGGGGAATGCGGGCTCCCAGCTTTTGGTCGCTTCCTTGCCGAGGACAACATGGTTGCCAGCGCATTTTGGCATGAATTAGGGGATCGACATGATCTTTCTTGCGACGTGGCCCGAAACGCCGTTGGCAAGATGTCGTTGGGGGAATATCTACGTCGGCGCGTCCGATGGATTCGGGTTCGCAAACGCATGGTCATGGCTGCCACGCTGCTGGAGCCATTCACTGAATCGCTCCTTTTGGGCTTCATCGCTGCCTCTAGCATTCGTCAAATGTTCGCCGTGCCCATTTGGTTTACCATGATCATCCACTATGCATGGTGGTTGACTGTGGATCTCGATGTCTATGCTTCTCTTGCAGGACACCCGGTACCTTCCTCAACGTTCTGGAGCTTCTTGTGTGCATGGTGTACGCGAGAAATCTTGGCGTTCCCGATATGGGTCTGGGCAATATCGGGGGATGAAGTGGATTGGAGAGGGAACACATACCGCGTGCTCAGGAATGGGGAGGTTGAACGTGTGCCACAGGGAGGGTCTGGCGGAATACGCGGATGGTGGGCTCTTGAGCAACGGAATGGGTATGATCCTGTATCACAGACAAGCCACTTGAATTGACTTGCATGTAACCGAGCACGTGCAACCGAGGCCCCGTAACTAGTAATAGTATTGACGCCGACGGCTGCGATCATAACGTTCAACTCTCTCGGTTTGTACTAGGACTGCAATACTACCTCATGAGCGACAACGATACTATTCGGCAAAGAATCATATCTTCCGTTTTCAGCAAGCGCAATGCCGGCGGAGTCTCCGAGGATTATGTTGCACACCTTAAGATCTGGGAGGAGACCGAAGATGGCTCCTCGAAACCTCGATTCATCTTGTTAGCTCGTATGTACACCGATCGTCATATTCCATTACAGCTACACAGATGGTCACAGAGACGGCTGAGGGCTCCGGAGTACTTCACAAATCGAAGTTGAATACAAATGGGTCATTTTCCGTTGGCAAAACATGGCGTCTGCCGGAGCTCAGGGGGATTGAGGTTGTAGAGGTACGCTTTCTGCAGATCCAACCTCCGTCTCAACGCCTGATCATTCATAGCCGACTTCTTTCAACATAAGCTTAGCTCGTACATACAAATGGCGGACAGATAATGCTCGAGACCAGCAGAATTTCTTACTGGTCATGGTGCAGCTCTTCCGCGACATCACCGGGGGTAATTCGCCCTTGCAAGTCATCGGTCTACCAGAAGCTCCTCGTGCGCACAATCATAGCTCATGCATCTCACCAGTATTCAATGCTTTGCAGCTCCTGGCCGAGTGGTTCCCAACGAATCGCGTGGACTTCCCTCCTCACCCAGCGGCTCTCTTGCTTTGCCTGCGGCGAATCGTATTCCCGCGTCTTCCAGACCTCGAACCCCATCTCGGGACTTGGATGCCCCGCGAAGTCGTGTTGCATCTCCGACACCGCGCTCTCAATCTCGTGCACCTGGGCCTTCGAGGCCGGCTTCACCTGCGAACGGCTTGCTCGTGTTGCCAAGTCGTCCTGAAGGGTCTACGGGAGCCTCAAGGACTCGCCCATCTTCACCAAATTCTTCTAGCGTTAGTTCAGCACGTCCTCGTGAACGTCGACGACCGTCAAACGCTACCCTTTCGTCACGAACGGAATCAGCGGCTAGCGACGGGCCACCCACGCAGTCAGCTTCAAAACAGCCACCACTAAACGCCGATTCCTCTAAAATGAATGGGACCATTTCCCGTTTTCCAGACGCAGGAAGTGCACCACTACTGGGAAGCCGTCCATCTCTAGACGCCCGAAGGCCCGATATGACTTCGGTCAAATCCACGTCATCCGATAGACTTTCCGCGACGCGCTCGACGAAAGCAGTTTCCCCTGCACCGTTAGGACGTTCCCGGAAGATGTCATCGCATGTTACTGGTGGCACAACGGATCCGCTTCCCCAGCCGAGGGAGAGAAACGCCCGGGTGTCATTCTTCGATCCTGTCAATCAAGCAACGCTTGACCGTCTGATCTCAGGAGCGGATGCGGAGTCCGCGGAAGATGCCGATGGTGCAAATCAGGAGACAGCTCAGGACACGTTGGCTAGTGTGGAGGAGATGCTGGAGGGCTACGAATGGGCTAGCGAGGACGTACTGAGCATGAAGAGAACCAGAGGAGCAGCTGAACAGATTGAGTCCCGGCTTCTGAACGAACTATTGGCTCTGGAGAAGGTCCGGACAATTGTACTCGTGACCCGCGGTCGACTCACATCCTGTTCAGGCTAGCATACACTCGTTCATAGAGTCCGATGACAGGGTTGGCGTCGTTCTGAAGTATCTCGACGATGCCATCAATGACCTCGATGGGATGGAAACCCTCCTTTCATCGTACAAAATTCACTTGAATGTGAGCGGACACCATTCCATGCGATCGTCATGCACCTAACGCTGTACCAAGGCCGTTAGTGATGATATCGCCTACATCCAGTCACAAAATCGAGGTCTACAAGTACAAACCCAAAACCAAAAGGCGTTGTTAGCCGAAATTGAGCAACTGATGGTGACCTCCTTGACTTTATATCCTTGCGATTATTGAAGTGCCCGACAGCAAACTGTACATGTGAATCAAGAAGCGTTGACAGTACTCACCAATGAATCCTTGGAGAAGCCTACTAGCATTGAGAGGTTGGAAGAAGCCGCCGGTGAATTGTACAAAGCATTGCAGGCGGGGCGGGATAGAGGTGCGGTGATTCCCTCGTTTTTCGCATTACGTGAGAGAATGATAGCGGAGAATCTAGACATGGCTGCAACGATGGAAAGATTGGACGAATATCGGACCTACAACTCGCAGTTCTGCAAGCGTCTATTGGATTACCTGTCAATCATGTTCAATGCGCAGGTAATATAACGTGACACATGTAACCTTGGTGCACTTACCGTATGATCAGGCCAAAATGCTCCTCGGGGACACCGAAGGCATATCCCAACCTAGCGGCCGCGGGCGTCCTGATATCTATCCGCATACAGAGCTGGAGAATTATCTTGGACGCTACTCAGGCTTACTGTTATATCTGAAGGAGATGGACGAGAGCGCATACTCCAGAATCTGCGGGGCAAGTCAACGCTTGATCGATCTCTGGATAATCGCTCATTGTGGGTTAGGCCTACTTCTCCGCTGCGAGTGATCTGCATAGTACGCAGATGAAGGCTCTACTTGCCGCCTATGGTGATATGATCAAGACAAGTGATGATATTGACGACCGTAAGCTCATATCCTTTTGTTGAGGCGATGAATAACACATTTTACAGCTATGGGCACGAATACAACGCCTACCACCGGTGGATTCCGAGCAGTTGCTGGCAGTCAGATACGAAGAGCCGGGACATTGATGAAATCCAATCGTGAGAATCGTGTGAAGGACAAGGACAGACCTGCCGACGCGGGTTTGCGAGCATCTGAGGTACGCTCATCGAATCGTTAGTCACGTTGAACGCTCATTGATTGACACGCATAAGGCCTTTGCCTACGTGCTCGAGCGTATAGCTCCTCAGATCTATCGTGAAGACGAATTCCTGTCGGACTTCCTGCAGATAAACGACGCGGCGTTGACTTTTGCGGATTACATGGCCATGGAAAACTATTTCCGAAGACAAGCGGCCATAACCAGCGGACTCGGTCCGGCGACTATGAAGCTTATTAGAGGGGCTCTGGACCTTATCTTTGGCTTTTTGCAAGGGGAGCTGCGAGTGTGGATCGATGCGGCGCTGGACAAAGATAACATGTAAGCAGCAATTTGCCCCGCCGTCCGGTTCTCACACGTCACGATGCAGGCAGATCGTTGGGATGGTTGCGACCATAGAGAAGTTTCTAGTGGACGCCGACGAGAGGGGGAACGCGTTCTGCATGAATGTACTCGAGAAACAGCATTCGCGCCTCAAAGCGCTCTACGAACGTCATATTGTGCGTTTGATTACATCTCATGCTCCTCGTGCTATGTCTCATAGCTTCGTATAGAATGAACAAATCAAGATCGTCGAAGATACGAAATTGACGTCAAAGAAGCGAAAGGGCGTAGCACCGTTCATTCGCCATTTCCCTGCCTATCTCTCGCGGACTGAAGCCCAGCTCATTGGGGCGGACACGTTGGAGATCCGCCAACGGGTTAATGGTGCATACGACCAAATCATCCAAGCTATGTTCGACTGTCTCCAGCAGATGGCCAAAATCTCTGACGAGGGTGAAGACAAAGGGCAGTTGAATTATCATGTCATCCTGATCGGTAAGTCGGGGTTCCGCGTGACTATACCCTCCGTATGTGACAGACTCTCCAGAGAATATGTATCAGTTCATGTCAGAGATGGAGCAAATCGAGATCGGTGCCGTAGCAGGATTCTCCGCGCGTGCTGAGGCAATCTATCGGGAGAATGTGCAAGCCTATGTCAAGATCGTGCTCCGCAGGCCGTTCGCTAAGATAATTGTACGCCGATCTCTATCTCCCTTTCTGAGTTTTATGAACTCCCGTTCCTGGTAGGAATACTTTGACGGCGTCGAGCGTCTTTTGAAGACCACCGCACCCTCAGAAGTTAGCAACAACGCGAGTTACAATAAATCGGCTCTGAAAAGAGTGGTCAAGGAATATACCGGCAAGGATATTCGGAAGCACGTTGACGTCCTGTACAAACGTGTGGAAAAGCACTTCACCATCGAAGACAAGGGTGTCGAGGGAGCACCCGCGAAACCAAGCGGTAGGTGCCCGTTTTTCAGGTTGTAGCATGGTTCACTGAACTTTCGGCCGTATGTGAAAGCGGCCACTCCTAAGCCAATGCAGGCATCTGACGTGCTTCCTGGAGTGTGGAAGGCTTGCGAAGATGAGCTGCTACGAATCACGGATTTATTTAACAAGCGCATCGCACAGTGCTATGAAGGGAGCGGGGTGTCGCTGGAATACTCTTCTAGCGATGTGGAAGCAGCTTTCAAGAAACATCAAACGACGACTTGAGCACGCTGCTCTGCATTGAACGGGTACCCGGTTTATCGTAAGCGATGATAACCGGGACCGGAATTCACCCCAAGACAAAAATGCTTTGACTAGATATCCATATTGTATCATATTCGACCGTGTATGTCCGCAAATCTTGCCGCATCATTGGATAATTTGGTGATTCAGTGCAGCTGAGGCTCCGGAAATGGAGGTGCTTGACTGTCAGGCGCGTTCCGATGATTGGTTGGTGAACCGACGGGCATCCCGGGAGTAACAAAAGAGGGCGAGGAAGGACTGACGTCGTACGGCCTCGCAGCGAATGAAGTGGTGGACGCGGAGGGGGAAGGGTTTGGCCCTGGGGCAGTAGGCTTGCCGCCCGTCGCTATCTGCTGTCCACGCTGCAGCGCTCCCAAAACAGAAGGCCCGTATGCGCGCCACAGTCCATTCGCCATTCCGAGGTAGTTGGACGCATCTGCTGGCGTTGTGCCCTGTCCTTGTTGTCCGCCTTGTTGCGGGATAACCTGGCTTGTGTCACCTGCTTGTTGCCGCGTCGACGCTTTCGTCAGCAACTTGAAGACAGTATCGACGGCGGCAGCGAGTCGACCATGCAGGAATGACAGTGATTGTGTTTTCAGGCGTTCGATACCAGCATCGATGTCAGCTTCGTTGGCAATGATGTAGGGTGCAACGAAGGCCGTGTAGATGTATATCGAACCCTGTAGGCGGTGTCAGACGTCTGTGCACCACTGCGAATGCACAATATCACCTGCGTCTGGGGAAGCGATAAGAAAAGGAGAAATAATGTCTTGATTTCCCAGTAGAACGGGAGCCTGAAGAGCGCCCAGAAGTTAACTCGCAGCAGCTCACGCGACACGCTCTGGGGACTCACCAACTAATCAGCCACTGGAGTGTATACTCAAAAGCCACGAATAGAGATATGACAACCCAGTATTGCGACCATTTCTCCAGTTCAGGGTCGGACACTGGTCGATGTGCAAGTGCTTTGAAGGTAGAGTATCCGGGCAATATGAACGCAAACCAGGCGCTGCGCACGGAGTCGTCTCAGCTTACATCTTCGAAATGCAGGCTATGGATTCTTACCTCACGATATGAGATATGGAATAAACAAGCATGCCGGGTGAAACTTCTCTAGGGACTCTACGGAGGCGAGGGGAATATCTTCGTGATACAGTGTTAGGTGACGACTGAGCGTCGAGATGGAAAGGCGCTTGGACCGCGGCTCCGCTTGTTCACCTTTACAACTTCTGCAGTACTTCACAACGCTCATACCAATTTCTCGAAGCAGCACATACATACACAACAATCCCATGGTTCAGCGTCGTATACGACGCCTTGCGATCACCCATCTAAGTCACCGGTGTAATCACTCCCAGCTGTTTCTCCCATTCCATTCATTTCCTTCTACTTTGTCCGCTCGCCACCTCCATTCTTCCTTCAACTCTTTGGGCAACTTGTCTTCGATCATGTCTGCTACATACTGACCAACATTCGGCAGGTTCTTGAAAGTATGACGAGATCCTCCGGTGGCAATGAACAGTGTGCAAGGTGATGCAGGGTGCGGGCTTATGATCCAGCTACCATCGAAAGCCTCCGAGTCCCAGCATGCCTGCGCAAGTATGATCGTGGCACATTCGAAGCAATCTCCCCGGAACAATGGACGTACCTTGAAGGTCTGGAACGGCTTATTGGCTAGCTCAGGCAGTGTTGCTCGCAGCAGTCGGCGAACACCTTGTTCACCTGTTCGTCGAATATCTTCTGGGACACCCTGCTGAGGATCAACGGGCACGCTGCGTTCGCTTCCGTCACCCGCGTGCCGCATATTGGGTCGCCCGGGAGAGAGATCACAGAGTTTGAGAATTCCGGTATCGGTGGGGGGGAAGAAATATCCCATCCCTTCGCAATCAACGACGCAAAGCGACTTGTAGCGTGCAGCTTCCTCGGGGTTGAGCTGTATATGAGCCGTCATCACGCCGACACCGAGTAATTGGCCGCCAAAGTTCAAAGCGGGTTCGTCAAGGAAAGACTCCGACCAAGCCCCTAGCGAGAGTACGATTTTGCTTGCCCTGTGAATGATACCGTCTTGTGTGGTGACCCCGTCCACAGTCCCGTCGCTACGCCGCGAAAGACCTTTGGCCGTGCCGGCGGGACCATGCACAAAATTGACCCCGAGCTCCACACACGCCTGCTGGACTAATCTGAGGGCCAACGACGAGTCACACCAGCCTGCGTTCCCGTTGTATACGCCCGTCCAGCCGGTCATGTCCCCGGAGAGGATCGGGACCTTGGCCTTGATCTCTTCCACCGTCCGGAGCCGGACGAGTCGGGACGGATCTCCGTATCTGATTGTGTTCTCCACGGACTTGTTGAAGGTTGATTTCTCCGGATCGCTGATGCTCGTGGCAGTCAGCCAGCCCGTTTCGTGAAAGGCGCCGCTGAATGGAGGAGTGCGCCACATGTTGATTGCCTCGTGGGCGATGCGCGTGTAGAGCTCGGTGTCATATTCGGTGCGAACTGATGGCGCGATGTGTGAGCGCGGGGTGAGATGGGGTGAGGGGCGATGTGACAAACCGATTTTGTTGATATCGAAACCGGCGGAGAGGGGACTGGGGACGGGGTGAGCGTCGAGGCAGGTGACGGTGTAGCCGCGCTGCGCGAGGTGGTAGGCGGAGGAGAGGCCTATTGTGCCGGCGCCCACGATGAGCACGTCCATGCTGGATGAGGGAGGGGCAGGGCAGCATCGGGCCGTCTCAAGGTTCAACGTTCAATGTCGAGGCTGTATCGAGCAGTAAGGTTTAGGGCCACGTGCCCTCGCAGCCCCGATTAGGAACAGGACCTGCTTAAGGCTCGAGCCTCAGCTGACCAGCATCCGGTGCGACTTTGACCGGCCCGTCTCACGCGCCCGCCCTTTCACGTCCTCCTCCTTGCCCGCCATGAACAACAGCGCCGGAGCCATGTCCAGCAAGCAAGAGGACAGCGACGGCGCCACCGACAAACTCTCCGACAAACGGGACATCAAGCCGATGGTCAAGACCCTCAATCGCGTCTCTCGTCCGTGCTCTCTTCTTTCTCCTGCGCCGCGTACTGATCCTGTCGTCTATACATTCATCAGGCGCATGCGTAAGCCTCGTCCCTTGCATCCCGTGTGCCTTGCACTTACGCCGCTTCGCGCATCGTACAGAATGCTTGCAGGAAACAGAAGATGCGCTGCGAAGGCGCTGAGAACCCTCCCTGCCGGCGCTGTCGACATGCCGGGCTCGAGTGCCTGTTCGAAAAGCCATCGCGCGAAGCATCGTTGACGGGCGAGGCCGGGCTGGAGTATGTGGATCTCTTTGCATGCCATCCTTTCGCGTGTCGTCCTTTGGCTCATGACCAGTGTCACCGCCAGGCGTATACGAAGCCTCGAGTCTCATGTTGCCGACATACGCGCCTCACAGCAATCTGTTCAGAGCACCCTTAACGAAATTCTCGCCCATCTTCGAGGCGGCGCAACCTACGAGCGCTCGCCAGCCTCCACGTACTCTCAGCCCTACAATGCCCAATCCCCTAGCGTGCAGTCTCACCCCACTCCTACCCAGGCTGCACCCTCTCTCATGGTCGATACCCAATCTATGCCTCCTCCTCAGTCTATCAGCAGCAATTACTCACTGCAGTCCATCGTGAGCCCTACCAACCGGGCTCCAATGCAAAACCAGGCTTACGGAAGCTCTTCCTTACCCACGGGTTCTTCTCAGGCTGCGAATGGACAGTCGAATTGGCATCAGCCTATGCCTTCAGATCAGCAAGGTGTGGTGTACGGCTCTTACAATAACCACGCGCAAAGCCTTGCGATGGCTGGCTCTGCAGCGCTCCGCGATTACGGCGCTGAGGACAGGAGAAAGCCAATTTCGAACGAGAACAGTGCTCATTCCTCCGATATGGAAGACGAGGATACTAGCGAGCTCCCCGCGTCTGGTCTCGTGGCGCCCTGGGAGGTTCTACGTGGACTAGCAAGCGTCGCCATTGAACGAGCTGCCTACGAAAACCTTGGCAGTGCTCCACCAAGTCGACCCAGGACGCCTTCTCCCGACCCCCATCAGCGTCCAGCGAAACGGCGGAGGACTGTGGTCAAACCACGGAACGCGCCATCCTTCCCTGACGGTATGCCGGTTGCCTTTCATGCGCCCGTCCCCATCTTACCTTCTGGTTTAGTCGTCACAAAAGGCATCATTTCGGAGGGAGAAGCCAGGGATTTGTTCAGAATGTACGCGTCGCATCGCTTACAAGACACCTCGCTTACCATCTAGCTTTGTTGATAGCTTCTACCACGGATGCTCGACGTTCCTTTCAGTGTTTGACCCTACGTACGATACCTACGATGATTTGCACGGTCGATCCCCATTCGCCGTTGACTGCATCTGCATGGTGGCCGCCGGGGTCAGGGACGGCGGAGGTTTGAGAGTCAATTTTGTTGTCGCCTTTTCTTTGCTTACCCAGACTCCACAGGCAAGCCAAGCGAAACCTACAAGAAGTGCCTGGAGGAGGTTCAGACGATCTCTCAAGCTACACTCTTTTCTCCTGTCACGCGTCAGGAAGCCGTTCAGGCAATGAGTATGCGACCTCCTTTCCTGCAATGACACATGCTCATAATCTGGTCAATCAGTCCTGGTGGCAGGTTGGTCAGAAAATGGCTGGCTGCCTGGCGGCCACGCCGTTCGTATGGCATTGGAGCTTTGTGAGCTATGCACGTGGCATGTAGCTGAAATCTTGACTGATATCCGAATCGCAGCCATGCACACGGCATGGCCTAGGCTACTGAAACGCATGCAAGCAAACAAGGCCGGTCGAACAGCCGAAGATCGCGAGCTGGTAGTAGCGGCCCGAACCTGGTTTTGCGCCTATGTTTTCGAACATCAGTGCGTATTGTTCTCGACTAGTTCATCAGCTCCGCTCATCCTTTGCATCAGAATATCTTACGGCACTGGACGACCTGCCATTTTGAAAGATGACGAGAGTATCTGGCAGTGTCGACTGCTACTGCAGCATCCACTGTCTGTTGAGGACGACATGCGGCTAGTGTCTTCTGTGGAGCTTATGGCTGTTCGCGAAAGGGTTCATAATAATCTGTCGCCCTTGGACAGACCCATCGACGATATGACCTTCCAAGTTCTTCGCGACGCTGATGCGGAGTTTCAGACTTGGTATGCGAACTGGGATCGATCATTTTCGGAAAAGTATGAGGATGCAGGTAATAGATATGCGATATGTCTAACGTGTTTTAATTGACCAACGATATTGTACCCAGCTTTCTATCGTCAAAGTCTTACGAACCAGCGGATGCACGCCGAGCTGTTTCACAACGCCAACGCTCTGCGCAACATCAATGGTCCCGAAGATGTCGTGCGTATGCCTCAGGCGCAGCGGGAACTCGCACTTCGTTCCATTCGCATCGCTCGCCAGTCCTTGGAAATTACCGTCGGTTCTCCGGCATACAGGGAAGGCATGAAATATGGTGTGTTTCCCGCCATGTGGCCAGGTCGCACGATTGACGTGGATCGATAGCTGTTCACTATACGCATGCAACGGCGACCTTTACCGCCACCCTCTTACTACGCCTTGCTCGCTTGTTGTGGGTGGTTCGGGCATTCATGGTATATTGCGTGTATTTACGGCTCTCTACAGCCCGGAGGAGTGCGACATGGAAGAAGCCAGGGTTCATGTCGAACGCCTGGCGAAGCTTTTGTCCGAAAGTGTGTTCTCGATCCGCCTCCCTTTATCATGTTGCTCACATCTGTCATAATACAGTTCCGGCAAAACGTTATGCCCTCACTCTGAAGTTAATGCTCAAGCGATCTAAGCAACGCGCGCAGTCGCACTCCAGATCTCCGTCGTCCGCCCGGGACTCACGCCGCTCGCTGCCCTCGGCCGTGGATGCCTCGGCGTCTATGATTCGGCAAGGCAATCAGTCTGACGCATTTTCGCCCACGTATACGCAATTCGCAAGCCCTGATATGCAGCACCAACATGCTCAAGGGCAGCCAGGCATGCCCACGCCTTATGCGAATGAAGCCGTCAACATAGATCAGATATGGCGCGGGTTCGAAATGGCCCCAAACGAACAAATACCTGTCTGGCTCTCGGACCAGAGTCTCGGCGGCAACTCGTTCACGCAACATGGCATGAACGCATTTTTGCTGCCACAGGATTACCTCCCTCCAACTCCTCAAATCTGGTGATCCTCCCACTCCGCTGGATTCGCTGGATTCACAAGTACCCCTCCGCCACTATTGACCGATCTTCCTCTCATCCTCCACCCAGTTGGCCATGTCACGACTCACTTGTATATTTCCCATTGCTCTCACTGCGTTTACGTTGACGAAAGACGTGTTGTACATTTATGGTCAAGAGGACATCTCTGGCCCCTGCTATTGCTTCCGTGGATCTTGCACAGTAATGTATCTCACTGCTACCGATACCCCGCCCTACAGATGTAAGTAGTCTAGTGTAGCAAACGTTGACGTCTGTGACTTCGGTTTGACACATGTTGGAGTTGGAACGTCGCGAGTACTACAGCTCGAGCCCGCGAACGGTACTGCATCTTCACTGGCCGTTCCCCCTCAATTGTTCTCGCACCGGATCATGGCAGCTCCCTTTCCCGAAGTGCAACGGGGTGAAGAGACGAGTGCTCCGGATCGCAGAGCGCTGCGCGGAAGTGCGGAAAACAGAGACACGCCAACTTTCCCGATTAAGAGCCAAGGCGGTGGCCGGAGAAGAGCATCGCAACTTGATTCGGACGGTGCTAAAGATGCTCAGGGGACAGCACCGGCTCTCCCATATGGCGACCTGCGTCGGACAGACAGCTCATTGAATCAAGATCAATATTCTGGCGGGCGTGCAGCGGAAGTCTCGAATTGGCTGTCTCGTGGTGTGGGCGACTACGCCCTTGAAGATACTGGTAATGTTCACTCTGGCTCGCACGGGAACGACGACCAGGCGGATCCGGAACATGATGGTTTGGATATGGTTCAACTTCATGGGACTATGGACTTCTCGGCGACACCACGTCTGCACTCGCTCGACAGCACGAAAGGAGTCAATTCCGATGGAAATAGGGCATCGCTCAGGGGCAGATTCAACGAGGACCGCGCTTCGTCGATTGAAGCTGGCAATGAAGGCGGCACATCCCAGCTGCACCCCAACACCGACGCGGACGCAAAGGTCGTGACGGATTATATGGACGACGATGGAAGGCACTTCAACGTGTTGCAGGCCCGCGACGGTGATAATAATGACTACTAAGTCAAGCTAATTGAGACTAATGGCGATTCTAGAGTCGAAGGAACGACGGATGTTTTTGTTGGTTCTCGCCAAGGCTCTCATGAGTTTCGGTGCACCATCTCACAGAGTGGAGGCTCACCTTGAACACTGCTCTTCCAAGCTCGGTATACGATCTGCCTTCATACAATTCCCCAATATCGTCATTGGGGTGTTCTTCAGGAATGTGACGGGTACCGCCTCGATCCATTTTGTTCGAGCGTCCGGGAAGGTCGCTTTAACTTCTCTCCACAAGGTACACCTTGTCTATCGGCGAGTTCTACACGAAAAGAAGGACGTGGGCGAGGCTCGACAAGAATTGATTGAAATCATCAAATCGCCACCGCGATACCCCAGATGGAAACGCTGTATATTCGCTTTCTTCCAGGGCGCTATCATATGCTCGCTCTCGTTTGGTGGATCTCTGTTGGATGTCTTTGTGGGAGGCGTATTCACGGCTAGTGTGCAGTGGCTGAACTTGTACGCTGTATCAAGAAGTGCTGCATACGCGAACGTCTTTGAGTACGTTGATATCGTTGATCAGTTTGTCTTCCTTCTGACGACACATCTCAAGTATCACCTCGGCTATCATCGTCGCGCTCTGCGCCCGACTTCTCAGTGGTATCCCTGGCAATGTGTTCTGCTACAACGCGATATCTTCCGCTGGGATTGTTCTCGTCCTGCCGGGATTTAATGTCTGTGAGTTACATCCCCTTCCGCATGCTCAGTCAACTAAGATGTTAACAGTGGTGTCTTCCTTGGAGTTGATATCTTTGAGCGTGCTGAGTGGTCCGGTCCGAATGGTGTACGCCATTATGTACACCATGTTTCTGGTCAGTAGCGCATGTCGTACTCTGCCTCGTGGGCTGATCGTTCTATAGGGTTTCAGCCTCAATGCCGGTTCCGAGATATACTTCTCTGCCTGGCCTAAGGCTCGTACGCAACTGGAAGCGGCTGCGGTAGCGCTCACGACCAAGGACAGTTTCTACGGCTCAGCCACTTTATTGAACGGAACCATTGAGCTGGAGCCCTTTGACGCCACCTTCACTGTAGCAGATACTGCATCGGCTTCTAGATTTATAGTTCAAGGTTCGTCGCACGCATTGTTCAGCTCTGATATTGATCGTCAAGGTGCAGGTTGCTTCAGAGACCCGCACTGGCCGTGGTGGCGTCAATTACTGCCCTGGTGGACTATGTTATTTCTTGTGCCCGTATATGCGACCCTGTCTTGCATGTCGAACTTGCAGTCCTGGAGAAGCAAGCAATTCCCTGTCATGATATGCTTCTCGATCGCGACATATGCTGCTAATCGAGCGGCCAGGATTGCATATCCGAACCAAGCAAGCTTCATAGCAGCAGCAGGTGCAACAGTCATCGGTTTTCTAGGCAATCTCTATGGCAGGATATGGCGCGGTTCGGCTTTCACGACTATGGTCCCCGGCGTTCTTTTCCTAGTTCCCGTAAGCCCCCATTCCCAGCATGCTCTCCGTGCAATTGCTTATTCAACACAGTCCGCATTATCAGGGGAAAATGGATTAAATCCTAGCTACTCTACGACAAGCAACGCTACCACGCAGTTCTCCGTAGGCTTTCAGCTCGGAATCAGGATGGTTCAAGTCGCGTTAGGCGTCATGGCGGGAGTATACGTTGGCGAATCTATCGCCTACGTAGGAGGGAGAAGACGCAAGCGGAATACACCATTCGCGTTCTGACCATTGGGTTGAGGCAGTGCCAAGCAGTTCCTGCGAACAACTAGATTGTAGTCCTCTATAGGTACATTTCAGACATACGAGTAGTGACGATGTTGGGTCGTGGAGTAAAGTTTCCGGTACAAATGAGGTCGCAAGGGGAAAAGGCTATGACAAAATAACATATCATTGACAACTGGTGAATGCGAGGCAGATACGCGCATAAAGTAAACATAATGTAAATTAAGTGACTTAACCGAATAGCTGCTGTAACTCCTCCATCCTTCGCTGGAGCATCTCGGCTTTGCTGTAATTCTGCCCGAGGGTCATGTTAGCAAGAGCGGTCTTCTTGCGCTGAACTTCGAGCAGGCGGGCTTCTATGGTGTTCTCGATAATGAGCTTGATCGTGGTCACCGGACGTGTTTGGCCCAGACGATGCTACAAGCCAAGTGTAAGATACGTGCTAACCTTGACCGTTGTCACTCACGATGCGATCTACGGCCTGATTCTCAACAGCGGGATTCCTGTACGTCCTTGATAAAAGAGGGCGAGCGTGCAAAATTCGGGTTATGCTCACCAATACGGGTCCATAAGGTACACCCGCTGCGCGGCGGTTAGATTGAGCCCGACGCCTCCTGCTTTGAGGCTGACAAGCAGGACTTCGCAGGCCGGGTCATGCTTTAGTGTTTCCATGGCGCGTGTACGATCGTCCCGCTTCATTGTACCGTCGAGCCGCTCGTAGCGTATCCCAGCCATTTCCAAGGCGTCTTCTATCCTATTACTACACTTAGCATCCCGAAACTCGCCGTCGGACATTCGTCACTCACTTGTCCAGCATTGTCGTCCATTGAGAGCTGTCGATGAAATCAGCAGCAGTTATCAGGAGCAACAGCAAAAACATACAACACCACAGTCTTGACAACGCCGTCATCTACTTCATTGCCTTGGTCGTCGACCATCTGTACTTCGATGGAAGTTGGATCATAGTTGGCGGAATGAGGATTCGCCCTGGAGAATTGCATAAGATCACCGAGGAGAGCTTTGATCTTGGTGGAAGGATGAAAATCTGCCAAGCTCGCCCCCTTCCGCCTCTTCTCCCGCTTAGCCGGCTTCTTTTTGGGCGAAGCGTCCACACTGCTCTGAGCAATGATCTCCACTACGTCTGATGGCCCGAGCGCAGCTTGACAGGCGGAACAGGCTCGTAAGGTATCCTGGGAAGCGTTCGGCCATCCAGGGCATACGCTACGTCGATAGCATTCGATGCAGAATAGGTGCTGGCAGCGTGTCATAACAGGACGCGGTCCACTGGGGCTGTTCTGACGGGTGGGCGCTCGTGACATTGTTCTGCCTTTTCGCCCTCGTTTGGGGCCAGTTGAATTGTCCGGATCCATGGCACCGTCATTCTGAGCGCCGTCAGGACCGCCTAGATCGGACCCACATTCGACACATTGAGCAGTCGCCGACTCTCGAAGGAGTGCAAAAACCGCAGCGGCGCGACTTGGCGTTATACCCTCGCGCGCAATGGCTGCAACGACGTCCTCGTAAACAGACGCGGCGTCTTGAGAAGAGCCTTCTGTAAATAGGCCCTTTCCCTCCACCAGTTCGTAGTGATCGCAGATCTGTCGTAACCGCAATATCTTCTGGAGGATGCCAACGTAGTTCTTCATCACTTCATTCCGGTCAGAGAGTTCCGTGAACTCGGCTTTTGATTCGTTGTAGAACTGATTGTAAATCGCCTGCTCTTGTTCGTCGAACTTCAAGAGCCGGAGCTCGTCCCGACGCGGGGGAAGCGTGAGGATCTTTTGTCCGTCCTGAGCCCTCGTTTCCTTGGTCCGGCGTAACGTGATGCACTTCATGATGGTCTGCAATCTCGCGACGCCTAGCGGCTGCCCATACTTGACTGGTGTGCCAATGAACTCGGTCCAGACATTCTTATCGTCAAACGGTTCTAACCGCAGGAATTTGACTAAGGCGAACACGTCGTCGAGCTTGTTCTGCACCGGAGTCCCCGTGAGACAGAGACGACGATCCGCTATTAGGTCGCACGAGGCACGACATCCAACTGTACCCGTCTCCTTTATGGAGCTTGACAATGAGTGGTCAATCAGTATGCAACTCAATACCAACTACGAACTTTTCTTACTGAGCTTCATCGAGAACGACTCTGTTGATCGGTGACCGCAGTCAGCACCCGCAGTACAGCACTGGGGAGACATATTACTCGCCTGAACCAGTGAATGCTTTGCAGAGCACTGCTCGCTTCCGAGGCGCTCGAGACAGTGACAAGCTTCTTGCGCTTCTTTCCTTTGGCACCGGACAGCTTGACGACTTGGTGACCTCCGCCGTCGTATTCCGCCAAACCGTCGCATTCTTCGTCATCCTCGTCCTCATCCGCTTCCGAGCTTGCCAAACTGCGATTTTGCTTCGAGTATTCCGTTGCTAATGTCGAGAATGTGGTGATCACGGCGTCGAAATCAGCCAAGAAGGATGGATCCGGCCGTCGAGCGTTTCCGTGGTATACATACACGCGCAGAGCCCTTCCTTCATGTGATGACTGGGCATTGTCGGTGGGAAGTTTGCTCAGTGACGGTTGTGATGGCGGTAGCGATTGCGTCAATGACAATGAGGAGAGTGACGGCGTCGAACACTTGCTGGCGGCGTTACCGGAGGTACCTCCCACCACCGTCACCGGTCCCCGCCAGTGCTCTTTGAATTGCTCCTCCCAGTTTGAAATGGTTGAGAGCGGGCATATAATCAACGTCGCGCGACTCTTCGTCTTGATACGACATGCTCGAAGATAATCCGACTCAAGTCTGTCTTGCTCTTTAGCGGCTTTTCCCTTGCTCTTGATTGAACAGGATGGAGCAGACTCCGCATTTCCTTCAGGCATTCCCCAGACGCTACCAGCGAAGTGGTCTGCTGTGAGCGAGTGCTCCTGCGGGGGCGGCGGAAGGGCCAGAAGAGGCGAGGAAGCAAACGCTGCAGCTGAGTCCAAAGTCGCGGCTATCAGGGATACACAAGTGATCGTTTTGCCAAGTCCCATCTAATGCGATTGGTGAGTACGAGTCTCGTCTGCACAATGCCGTAGTATCCCTCACATCGTCCGCAAGGATGGCGCCCTTGGCTTCCTGGGGCTCACGAAAGACTTCCTTCTGCGTGACGAGGTGTTGCCAGGATGGCTGTCCCGAAAAAGGATTCTTCCTCGCTTGCCAGAGGGAAGAATACGTGCCGTTTGGGCCAGGTCGTTCTCGCTCCCTTTCGAGCAGGAAGGTGATGGCCTTCTTCTGGTGCGAGTACAATTTCGTGGCGATACAAGGAGCTGACCCACAAAGATACATCGTAAGAAGCTGCCTATTACATGCGTAATTGCACCACGTACATGGCTCCGTCTCCTCGAGTTCATCACCGTTCCGCAAGCTCTTGAACAGTTCCTCCGCCTGGCTGCGTTGTACTTCCACACTCTTGCAGTTGACCGCGGGTGAGCTCCATCTGCTATTTGCGCTAGATGCGTAGCCGAGCCTGTTAGGGGCATTAGGTAGTAAATTACGTGCGTGTCCGCCGGGAGGTGGATTATGCGGGTTGTAATAATGCGCAGAGGATAGACGTTGATAATCTTGTGACAGAGTAGGGTGATCTAAGAGGAGACCATGCTGAGACAAATATCCGCCGACGACAGGAATGTTTCCCTTGGGTGTGTAGACAAGGAGTTGCAGAGGAAGGATCGGCAGCTGGAAGAAATGTGAGAAAGGGCTTCATTCGCAGGATATCCACTACGTACATTGGGCATCCCCCTTCGGACTTTACCATCTAACTTTATCAGCCCCTTCCCCAGCATTGGCCCGAGAGAGCTCGCGACCTTCTGTTCTACAACACCAAAGGTCTCCCCGGACACCATCTCGCCATTGGGCGCCTTCCAGTTGGGCGCCTTTATATTGATGGTTTCTGATTTTCCAGGAGCCGGTTCATGCTGCAGGCGGACAACCGCCCAATCTGACTCGGTGCCAGCGGGTTCGGGCTGTCGGAGATAGGGTATAGGATACAGCACAAGCGCGGTCACGGAGAGCATGCCAATGCAGACCGGTGTCTTCGGAGGCAGATCACTCGGAAGGCCACCAGGGGCTAGGGGCAGTGAATGTTGCGGTGGAGTGGCAGGCGGGGACGGGGAGCCAGTGAGATCTATCACTTGGCGATCCGGCAGCCTATGTGCGCTCGCCGGAATGACCGATGGTAGCGCGGGAGGTGGGAGAGCAGGTGCATGGGCCAACGGTGGCAATGGGGGACGAAAGGTAAACATAGAGGACAGCGAGACATCGCGTGTTGGTGGACCAGAGGACGATGGCCCTGCGGTAGGGATGGACGGTCGTGCCGAGAGGCCCGAGGGCTGAGCAGAGCGGGGGCGCTTGGAAGCGCTGGGTCGGCAGCGAACATCGTCCTCGTCTTCGGTGTGGTCGTCGTCGCGGGTGAGGTCAATCGGATTGGAGTACATGTTGGAGGAGCTGGTGGCCGTGTATACCGACATGGCGGGCGCAGAGCAGCGGCGAACGAGGTCGATCGTTGCGGCAGCGCCTTTTTGCACGGCTCTCGACCAAGGGCACAGGATGCGCACGTGACCCCTCCGGCAAAAGCGTAGCCAGTATGACTAAGGGCGACCAAACGCCTCCTAACGCCTCACTCATCTGGTAAGCCGTTCCGAATCGCGCTGCCAGCCAACGATCCTCGACTCAGACCGCTGACTCAGACCCCTTCCTGCCTTCCTCATCTCACCCCGCGCTGCCCCATTCAGATCTGGGATTGGCCCAGTATTACTGGAGTCGGCGCCGGAATTGCGCAGCCTGAGATAATGCAATATCGTAGTAAATAAACATATCCGCATTCACTCTATCACCTCGATCGCGCCAGATGGGGATGAGGCGATCTCGCGTCTCTTGATCTGCTTGCTCAAGATCTTGCGCAACACCTGTACCGTGTGCGAGTGACCAGGGAGCTGATCCAGTCGCTTGATCTGCTTCGAAACGCTGCGCTTTACATCAATGCCCGACCCACCTCACGTGTGCTAAAAACATACCTCTGTGGACCCTGCTGGACAACAGGGCAATCCTTGATGAGATGTCCCTGCGTCGAGTTGCACACAGCGCATTCCTGCTTGAACTTTTTCCTCGCGGCCTCTGCGGGGGGCGATGAGGTGCGTTTCGTGGGCACTGCAGAAGGGGCGATGCCACGAGGCTGTGGGTCGGTCGGGTTCGAATGCAGCCCATCGGCCGTCCTTCTGAAATCCACAGCCGATTGCGGCTCTAGCAAGTGTAATGGCTGCCCTCGGATTAGGTGGATCGCGCCGCGCCGGTACAAGACCTCTTCGATCGCCCGAATCGCTGCACGCTAATCCGAAGAGCAGTGTGTCAGGAGCACATTTGTCAATGAGGCTGGTCTTGTGCTGACCCGTTCTTCGAGAGGCTCGTCCACGGCATGTACCAATATAATATGACGGTACTCGGCAAGGTTCTCGGAACTCTCTGTCATGTAGCACCCGCCGACGTCGTGCTGTAGGCCACATAGACCGCATACGTCGTCTTCTTGCATCCGCTCGACGGGCAATGCAGCCTTGCCCTTCATATGTGGTGCGAGCTCTGCCGGATCCAAGGGTTCATCAGTCTCGCTCTCCGTATCATCGTTAGGAGTAGCGGATCCGGCAAACTCGGAACCCTCGTCAGAAGCAACAGAAGGTGCCTTTGCCTTCTGCACGGCCGTTACCTTAGGCGGCGGGACGGCGACACTGAGTTGCTGCTGTGCATATCATCAGGACGATGCCATTGGACTCCCTAAAAGCAAAACAACGCACCTGGGCAGCCAACGCTGCGGCTCTTCGACGCCGTCCTGTAACTACGGTATCGCTAGCTTGCGCTTTCTCCTCCGCGATCCGCTGAAGAGTCTGTGCCCATGAATCGCCCTGTTCGGCAGGTTCTTCGTTGACCGCATCAGCAATTTCCTCCAGTTCGTCCTTATCCGCAGCCCAGACTTTGGCGAAGGAGAATTGCAGACCGGACATCTTGTCTACTTCTTGTTCGTCTCCCTCCTTCTCAGTTTTCTCGATGAGTCTGTCGATATCTTGGTCCGAATCTAGCAGTAATTTCCCAATGGACCGCAATCACAATGGAGCGCACTCGCAGGATTTACCGACTTACAGTGTATGTTCCTGGCCTCTTGTTCCTCGCTGCTACCGTCGAAAAGGGCTTTGGCACCGAAAGTCAGGATGGATTGTACGTCATCCCCGCCGTTCTCCTCGTCGTCCATCTTCTGCACGATGAGATGGTCCAGGACGAGCTTCTTTTTTCCCGTCTGCATGATTCGCTCTGGCGCGCATGATGTTTGCCTGTGCGATTCTACGCGCGGAGTAGTGAAACACACCTTCGGCAGAATCCTTTACCATAAGTTTAAACACCAAGCAAGTCTTCTTTTGCCCATAACGATAGGCGCGCGCAATCGCCTATGAACCGCGTAAGGTCATTCCACGAGACGTAGAAGCTACATGAACTTCACCCACTTGGAGGTCCTGATGGAAACGTGTTCGCGATCAGGGCACCGCTACGATGTGGAATTGATGCGCCTTACCTGATGAGGATTGAAATCGGGGTCAAATACAATGACAGTGTCCGCGCTCCTGTGCGCGGCGAGGTCAGTACCAACGATCTTGCAGAGTGTTCCCGACGTGCCATAAGTTAATGCCGACACCACCAGCTCTCGTGGTGAGCAGAAATATGGAATAGATAGAGCCTTCTTTATTGAACTCATCCATGCTTTTCTGGCGATCTGCTTGCTTCGTGTTTCCGTCCTTGCGTACGACGAGTTGAAGTCAGGACAGTTCGTACGCAAGCGGTACAACGAACCAAGCGGAGGTATTTGACGCCCTCGCCAGTCAAGAAGTCTTCAACGATATCAAGGGCGATCGAAAACTACATCATGTTCAATGGGGTGCCTCTCGAATGCTGACGACACTAACCTGGCTGAACAGGAGAATTCTGTGCCCACGAGCCCACAGCTTCGGCAAGAGGCTCCTGAGTAGACGTAATTTTGCGCTGGCGTCGATGAGCTTTTCGTGCGTCTCCGCAGGAGACAGGCCCCGCGGTTCAATGTCATCCGACACGAGATACGGATGCTGAAGACATCTGATTCAAGGATTAGAGGGGAGGAACCGGAAGTGGAAGCCGATGCATACTTCCGTAGCTGCATCAGCAGATTGTTCATGTTTGCTCTTAAACCTGAAGCACTGGTATTCGGATTTGACCCTTGGGTCAAACTTCGGAGCAAATCAAGGTTCTGGCCTGCACAGAAGTGAATGTTTGTCCAGAGGCTGCATGGCAAGGCGTACTCAGTATAGACCGATAAATTTCTTTCTGCAGAGGGGCCATCGAAACGGGGACGATGACTTCATTCTGTGCAAAAATGTAAGGAGCATATGCGATATGAAATGTAACAATACCTTTGGCGGCAACGGCAGTACTTCCGACTTCATCCGGCGGAGGAAGTACGGTCGGAGTTTCTCGTGCAACTGTCTGACGAGATTCTCGTTCAGTTCGGCATATTCTCGTTCAAGACCCGCAAGGTCGTGCCATTCGGTAGGATCGAGGACTAGCCCCGTATCAATGATACGTCAGAAGCAGGCCGAATATTTACGCACAGTTCATGAGATTGAACAACTCTCTCATATTGTTATTCAAGGGTGTCTGTTGGACGGAATCAACTGAGAATGCAAATAGTAGTTAGTAGAGGTCACTCACTCCTGTCATCAGAACTCGGTGAATGGATTTGAGCTCCCTGAGTTTCTTGAAGATAAGGCTACTATCACTCTTCACTGTGATTCAATCTTGAGTGCCGCGTCCGAGTTATGGTCTTCGAACACAGGCTTACATCTTTGCCCCTCGTCAACGACGAGCACTTCCCATCTTCCTGCTCCCTTGAAGACGGAGCTAAAATCCTTCGGGTTATTGAGAGTCTCGTAAGTGGTCACAAGGACGTGATAGTTCCGAGAATCTCGCAGCTCGAACTCTCGGATGACAGCGCGGGCCTTGGCCTGTATGGATGGCATGATGAATTGTACACTTCACCTCACGAATGGGCCTACCTCTCCATAGAACGGTACCACCCGAAGCTTCGGTGCCCAGCGTTCGAACTCCCGCATCCAGTTGGTGAGCGTCGAATTCGGAACGACAACCAGAGCAGGGAAGACTTTCCACCTTTCGACCAAGGTGCCGAGAAAAGTGGCGATCTGTACGGTTTTTCCCTAAACACTAACGGTCAGGATGGTTCTATCAAGAAATTCTACGGCTTACCAGACCCATCTCATCCGCAAGTATGCAGTGCTGAAGGTTCCACCAATTGTTACACAACCAGTTGAGCCCATCCAGCTATTTTAGGTGGCCTCATCAACCGCTGGACGAAGCCATTACCGAGTAATAAGTCCGTACCTGAAAAGGCATCAACTTCAAAGTATCGTCTTGGCCCAAATCGGGCTGCTGTCCTTCCACAAGGGCGTATTTCTTCTTGTACTCATTTTTGGTACGGTTATCCGGAAGATCTCGCTTCTTCACAACTTTGATTTCGCGAGCACTTACAAACCTTCGGAACGCGACCTCGAAGGCGGGATAGTCGGCATCGTTTGGACACGGTGGGGAGTCCCATGTCGCTACGGAAGGCGTCAGCCGGAGAAGACACCGTAACGGCCGCACGACGCACACTCTTCATACCCCAGATCGCCCCACTTGATGAACGCCCAGATGACCAGATGAGCGTCATCGTCTCTAAGTTCTCTCTTATTGCGTTTCTCCCATTCCTCCACGGTCTCTGCGAGATCATCATCAGGCTGCTCGCCTTGATTATACGCAGCAAATCGTTGCTGCTCAAGCTCTGACGACAGTTCAGCGACGTAATCGTTGCTGACGCTGGCCGACGCCGTTGAGCCCTTCCCTCTAGGTGCTTTTGCTTTCTGGAGTCTCTTCTCCGGCGCCCAGAGCAGTACTTCGAGTACGCGATCCACTGTTTTCCATGAAGGAGGAATCCTCCTTTCAGCATCTATCAAAGCGGTAGTTGCAGTGTTCAGCGAAGAGTCCTCGGGTACACCCGGCACGGACGAGTCTCGGGAAATACTCTCAACGGTAGCGAGATTATCATCCGGAGGAACATTGCTTGGTTGCATAGCATTCTCGGGCACGGGTTCATCGAGCAGCTTGACCTTAGTGCCTCCGGCGAGGAAGTTTTTCAGCTTCGCGGGACTTGTAGAGAGAAGCCACATATGAGGAACCCAGGATGTCCTCCGGTAGCTTCGGTCGACCCATTTGACAAGGTACTCCCGCGGTAACTGGGACTTGTAATTGGAGGAGTCAGCAGGTGGCTGCAGCGCGTTCACTGGATATGGCCTCCAAGCCAAAATCTTGTCGAGGGCGAACGTGAACGAAGAGCAATCGTGACATAGCCACTTGGTCTCGCGTTGGTAGTAGAGGGCATAGGACACGGGATCGTCATGTGCGCCTTCCGGTGGTGCTGGTAGATGAATATAATGAGCAGGACGCTTGCAAGTCAGGCACCTGAAAAGCAGCTCTTTTTGGTGCAAGTCATCCTGCTTCGCATCGTTGGCCATCTTGACATCACCGTCGGGGCCCCCTCCGACGGATGCCTTGGAACCCGGGGAGTGCTCCTGTTGGGAAACACACGGACTATCCACTCTCTCTAGGCAGCCAATACAAAAGCCACCCCGGGTACAGGCACCGCAGACAAATTCAGTGGTTTCCAGAACATCAAGATCGTTTCGCCGCGTCATGTCGCCTCGGCTTCCGAGAGGTAGAGCCTGGTCGCGCTCGCGCGCAGCCTTGAGAATATCGCTGCGTTGAGTAGACGCTAAGCAATTCCAATGAGCTGCTACCGGACACCTCAAGCTATGAAAGGGCGGAGAAAAGTGCATAAGCTGTACATTAGCATTGATAGTTCAGATGCTCACCATCGAACCCAACCGCCAAGAGAGTTGATATGCTCTTCTTCGTCTTCCTCGAACTCGTCTTGCCTCGCCCTTTTACCCCTTTTCTTGCGCAACAACTGGACATGGGCTGGACGCTCCCGGCATTTCTCACAGGTGTCGCGATGGGCTCTCAGACGGGCCGTGTCTTCATCGGAATCATAATCAAGCGCCTCAACGGGACGCACGCAGCCGTACGCAGGCCGAGCCGGCTTCGGAATTTGTTTCCTCAGATGCAAACGGGGTTCCTGGTAGGCCGAATTGAGTTCCTCTTCATCTGTGCCATCTTCCGTCCTGGAAGACCTCTTGGAAGAAGCGGAAGTTCGTAATGTAACTTGATACCGCGGGGCGGTAGCATCGGAATCGTCATCGAAGTCGGAGTCAGGAACGGCATAGACTCTAGTTGCACGAGTCTTCTTAGGACTGAAAGGCAGAGTCTTTTTGTTGGATGCATTGCGTGTGTTCCTGCGGCTGGGGAGATCACCATGAAAGTCCAGGAAGTTATCGCCGCTGTCGATCTCGGACTCCGACAAAGACTGTCCCTCGCTTGATGACTGACTAAGAGACCATCGACCGTTGGATTGCCTCTGCGAAGTCGGATTCCTTCGTTTTGCACGTGTGCCGCGAGATGAAGTATCGGAGTATGCATTGAAGCGTGTAAGCGACCCTGAAGCTTTCTTCGCCACTGAAAGATATATGCTCAGCTTAACATCTCAACATAGAAAAGAGGATAGAACATTACATACAATACTCATTCACAAGCTTGGGGTATAGAAGAGTCATCTTCTTTGCAGGATACTGTGTGGCATGTCGATTGTTGGTAAGCATCGCACCCCGCCCCAGGATATACATACGCACCCTATGCACGGTCTCGTCGCCATGCAGCACATGGTAAGAGAGCACGCCGTCGTCTCGATCTTCGTCGATGATATATTCTGGTTGATCTCTGCCTTCAAACGCTTCGACGGGCGTCCGTGTCGGACCGCGGTACTTGGCTTTCTCCTGCGGCGGTAAGGTAGGGAGTTCAACACCGGAGAAAATCCAGCGCCGCGGGGCTTCCTGAGATAAACCAGACGGAGGGGGGAGTGCTGCTATGGAATTGTCGTTGGTTGCCGGTACTAGCGAGAATGAGATAGGATCTGGAGACGACGATCCTGTCATCGCGTCTGGGGTGGGGAGACGTCCGACGAACGCGACGCGCGACACACCGTTGATGAGTCACGCATCACGCGCACCGGTCCCCGGAGCGTGATGGTTTCTCCCGGAATTCATATCAGTGCATATACAGTGCCCGATCAGTCACTTGTACAGTACCAGTCACTTGTACACCTGCCTTGATCTGGCTCCCCTCGCTCAGAATTAGCTACTTCCTCTTCGAACTACAGTACCATATAGTTAATATACATGCTGGCTACAATATTTGATACTGCATGGGATGCGATTTATCGACTCGATTAATTGTAAGACTGTCCAGAATGTGTGAAGTCCCATTCTGACCAAATTTCTGCTCCTTGCACGTTGTATGTAGAGCTACGATTGTGGAGTCTACTGACAACCGCAGCTCCTTGTATCAACCAAGTGTACCCAAGGCATATTTTCCGTACTCTTATGTGGGCACCAATGCGGAACTACGTCCACCAGGGTGCAAACCATGTGCAAAACAGCCGAAACGACGGGGAAAGTGTGACAGATTTGAGTTGCACAGCCATCTTGGCTCCCAAATATGGTAGCCGTGACAGCCGTTTTGGCAGAGGCCGGCGTGACATAGCCGGTGTGCAAATGAATAGTTTTTGTCTTAAGCGCATGACAGCCAGTAATCGGCATCCACGCAGCTCCTCAACACATTGCAAGCCATAACAATATGCTGAGTTTGTGCAGAAGCACAATGTGCATCATATGAGATAGTTTTTACAAGGTATGAATGGGAGGACATGGAGTAATGGTCAAATTACATTTTTGGTGTACAAAGGACTGGTCGTGTACTGTACTGGAAAGAATGGCGGGTGCCCCGCCAGTCCACCTTTCTCTTGCATGTAAATTAGCCTATTCGCGATGCAGTAGTAAGGCTAAGCTCATGCACGATCCGGGAACATCACATGATTAGCGTGACATTCCGAAAAAGGCAATCTACGGCTGCTTGGTTTGACGTGTCGCCTCCAGGCTCCTTAACCAGCCGCTCGTATCGCGTCGAACTCCCAAATCCTAGCGCGGTAGTCGATGTTGTAACAGAATGAATGTCGGAATGGGATCATGTGAACTCAGGGGTAACATCATGTGATCATTTCCTTTTATATCATAAGGCTTGGGGGAGTACGACGCGATAGAGCGGCTGGCAGATCTTGTATTTCAAATTCTCGGCTTAGGCTCGGCATCCCTGTACAACAACGAGTCTAGGGGCAATGCGAGGCACTGCAAATACCTGAGGAAAATGCCTGAGAGCGACGAATATACCATAAATGGTATATTTGTGCACTTCAGTTGTCCGAAGTCAGTGGCCATGCGAGCGCTGCATCTTGTGGAAGTGTCCAGTCCCATGCCGACTTCGCATGAGAGGCTGCAAGCCGCAGCCAGTGCATAAATGAGATGCAGTTCGAGTTCCATCAGAATACCCAGCATGTGCCTCCACACTGCAGCTGA
>NW_006767433.1:2712867-2717882 GCF_000264995.1 Punctularia strigosozonata HHB-11173 SS5
GTAATGCAGACCATGATGAAGAGGCGTACTGGCTTCTTCAGGATGATCTATGCCTCCCAGAAGACTTCGACGATGGTTCAGACTCAGCCCCACAAGGTTCAATAGCAGCCAAAAAAGTAAACGCACTCTTGACAATCGTGTGTGCCTAATTTCCTCTATATTCTTCGTCGAGTTCACTCCGTCTTCTGTCCCTAGAAGAAGGTCATCTGTATGAGTATCATGGCGCAAGCTACAAATCAGCGCTGTAATACATTACAAACCATGGTTGGCGTATTTTTGCACTCCTGTAGTACGCCAGAAGCAGCCATCGAGCTCTTACAACGATTCGGGATCTCAAACTCGAGTGACGCAATCAACGATGCTGTCGCAAGTTTGGCCAAGGATTCTCTCCGTCAAATCCAGCAGCTCGGAGAGAGCCTTTTAATGTCCCTGGCATACGACAACATTGATATTGAGCTGAAGCACTGTATCCCGACGGTGGAGAAACCTCAGAACCACCTACTGCATATGACCTCTGGCACACTGTTACCATTAAAGTACGGTGTCACTCTTAACGATCTATCCTTCTCGGAGTACATCTGGAAGCGTTCAAGGTATAACCTATGGGCAAAACCATCCGATATCAGTCCAATAGACTACAGGGCATTGGCGCGGCTCTATCCCGAGCCCAACGTACCACCCGCAAACAGGTTGTTCCGACGGGACCGGTTCAATGCATGGGTTTTCCGTCGGGACCTTATCCAGTATGGCTCGCACTTTGGTCCATTTCGCAAGTATGTATGCGAGCCGGAGGTTATCTTCAAGCCTGTACCCGATGATCAGATACAGAAGACCCAACAGGTTCCGTTACAGGCAGTGAACTTCGCGCAAAGCTCTATACAGGGGAATATCGACGCACTTACCGCCTTCTTCAAGCAGGCTGGCATCGGTGACGGCAGCGGTGACACGAAGAGTCGCAAAAGGGCCCGGCGTATCAATGATCAGATACTGTTGGTTCATGGGGATCTCCTCACAGGCGAACGAGTGAGGCAGTTACAGAAATCGCGCGGCGATGAGAGAAGCGTATGGAATCGCTTCCAGTTCATCGTCTTCGTCATGGGCTACTTCCACGTCAAGATGGCTTGTGCCGACGCATTATGGCGCATCTTTATCTCACCTCCTGATGCGCGTCAAGACAACCTGTCATTGATGTCATTTGTTGCAGAATTACGGCCGAAAGAGATGGGCACCTTCGGCAGCAAGAGTGGCCCAGGATTCCGACGGATGCACGAGGTCATACAGCATGTCGGTGCTGTATGGAGATTAAATGCATGGCGCGAAAAGCTCAAATCAATGAACTTCGCAACACTCGAAGACTTTGCCAACTCAGACCCATCGTGGGCGCAAATCGAGCAAATCTCCTTTGAACTTGCACGCGAGCAGGTTGCGACAGAGGACTTCTGGCGCCTGCGATCAACAGAGACAGCGAAGCGTGACAAGCAACGCGAGAACGCACTGCTCCGCGAGCAGTACTTCCTATTGTACGAAGAGATCACCTGGGCGCTCAACGCAGGCGATGTTGGTCGTGTCGAATGTTGCCTCGTTCCGTGGGCATTCTTGTTCAAGGCCTGTGGAAAGCATAAGTATGCCGCCCATGTCTTGGAATTCCTACACGACCTACACGTTGTATATCCGAAGGAAGTTCGGTGAGGTCTTGTGGGCCAAGTTGGGACGAGAAAATACTTACGAGACTCCCCTCGTAGATTGGCTATCCAGAAAAACATTCTCGTAAACCCAACTGGTCGAAAGAATGCATGGCGACCCGTTGATTGGCTTGTCGAACACAATAATCTATACATCAAGGTTAGTTGCATCTCCACACCATACTGTGTATTAGTATCTGAACCGCTATCAGCGAATCTATGGCGGAAAGAATTCAAATAGGACTGTAGCAAGGATCATGCAAGAATCCTCGCTGATCGCAACCTACAAGAAGATACGCACGAACTTCGAGAAAATGTTCGTGTTGGACGGTCGATCCACGAAACATACGACCCCGGACATGACGAAAACATTCGCGAAGTTGGCAAGCTACATGGATACACATCGGGCCCACGCATTCGTCGAAGGGCGAGAAACCAAACATGTCATACCAGATATGTTGGGAAAGGGGATGAATGACATGATGACGACACATCACGTCCACGAAGGCCTGGGGAGTGTCCTCGAAGAAGAGGCGCGGCCAACGGACGACGACATCGAGCTCGATGAATTCGATTGAGCCGCGGGCAGAGCAGAGGCGATGGAGACGACAGCGGTATGATCGTATGGCGCTGGTGCAGATACTTGCGGTTGAAGGGTCTGTAGCCAATGAAACTGAAGCGTGAGTCAGCATCTGCAGGAAATACAAGTATCGCCGTGCAGAGGTGGTGCATACATTACCCAGCGGATAACCACCGTACGGTTTCTCGTAAGCCGCGCGCTGAACATTCGCAACATCCCTCGCAGCGAACGGACGACTCTCACTCAGGCTGGACGACGCAGTCTCGCCGTTTTCGTACGAGTTCGGGCGGCCGTCGTCCGACGTTGAGGGACCCGCGTCGACTGCAGGACGTTGCACCAGCGCTGGAGCCCGGTACTTGGCATGGTGCGTACAAAGTAGAGAGTTTGAGTCTGGATCATGGATTAGCCACCGCCAAACAACGGAGAGTATGAAGACTCACTACGGCCTGTGCCCGCACATACGTAGCAGGCTGGAGGGTGTTCTGAACGTGCCGCTGTCGCATGCGGCATCTCCCAAGGGTGTTGCGCTTCTGAATGCGACGTAGCGGCCGCCTCACTGCCTTCCTTGGTCGACCAAAGCTGTTGCGTAGCGAACGAGAAACTGTTGGCTTGCGGCTCGTGTTGCTGCGCAGCTTGCTCGGCAACAGGGATGATCTCGCCGTCCTGTCGCGAATGTAGTTGCACCGGGGGTAACCAATGGAACTGAGGTGCTCGTTGGTTCTTTCCGAAGAGCAAGGTATCGCCGTGAAGAGGTACGTACATTGCTCAGCGGATGATCAGTGTACGGCTGCTCGTAAGCCGCACGTTGAACATCCGCAACGTCCCTCGCAGCGAATGTACGACTTGCGCTGGATGACGCCGCCTCGCCGTTTCCGGACGTATTCGGGCGGGCACCGTCTGACGTCGAAGGACCCGCGTTGATTGCAGGACGTTGCGCCGGCGCTGGAGCCCTGTACTTGGCATGGTGCACGCAAAGTGGAGAGTTCATTTCTGAACAGTGGATCAACCAACGTCAATCAAAGAGAGTACCGAGGACTTACTATGACCTGTTTCCCCACATGCATGGCACGTTGGAGGGCGTTTTGGACGTGTCACCGTCGCACGCGGCGCCTCCTGAGGACGCGGCGCTTTTGAACGCGACGCAGCGGCCGCCTCACCACCTTCCTTGGTCGATCGGGGCTGTTTCGTAGCCGACAAGGAGCTACTGACTTGCGTCCCGCGTTTCTGCGCAATTTGATCGATGATCGTGATGATCTCGTCGCCGTATTTGTCGACATCGTCCGCCCTCCAATGTGTCTCGACCGCCAGCGATTCCTTGTTCTTGATCTTTCGAAAGTGGGCGCAGTCGACGACGCGGTGAATGAGATCTTCAGAAAAGAATAAACCCGGGCCGTAAGTATGGAATACCGCTGGCCCGAGCTCTCTGAGTCCAGCGTCCAAGCGCCATTCGTAGAGCGCCTTCCGAAGGGCATGATCATGGGTGTCCGGGGTGTATTTCTTCAGACTCGACCGCCGCGCACCTTGGGCCGACTTCTCTGGTGGTCGTGTCTTCGCCAGTTTGTCGTAATGGAGTGGATCGCACAAATCGCAGCAAGAGATAGGTGCAATAGGCGCGCAGCGTCTACAACCGTCAGGGCGTGATGGGTCACACATCTTGTGATCTGACTCTGCACGACGTGAGATCAAGTTGCACTCGCATTCAATATCCAGAGAACTCACTTTGCGCATGCTGTTCGTTGTTGAACATGTCGTTGAAAGGAGCTCGACGACATCGTATATGGGGCCTCAAATGTGCATTGACAATATCGTCAATGACGGGATCGAGCACGACTTCCGTCTTTGTTGACGCCTTCGATCGGTGTAGCGAATCCTCTGGCAACCGATGGTAGAGCGCACGGCGCTCATCTCTCTTGGCGCGAAGATCGTCCACGGAGGAGCTTGTATGTGGGGCACTGATCACATCCACGTTACGTGGTTCGTCATTCTCTTGTCCGTTGTCATCCTGACCATCCTCCTCCTCCTCAACATCTAGCCTTTCGTCCGGCTCTGCTGCGCCGTTATTGCCATCTGACAACCTTTTAACACGTTTCGCCCTAACTTTCATATCGGCTCTGCTTTGCTCTCTCCTGCGCTTACGTGCCTGATCTCGCTCTCGTCGGAGAGTCTTCGCCCGCTCGGTCTTCTCCCGTTCGTCATCGAAAAACTTTTTCTCGACGATCAAGATGAAGTATCCCTGCTCATTGAGTCCGCGTGCTGCACGGCCGGCACGCTGCAAGGCTGTTTGCGATGTGAGGTGCGCGACCTTCCACTGAACCACGATCTCGATGCCAGACTGATCGACACCCTACAAGCCCGCGTCAAGGCCTACATGTACCCAAATATAGAATAACCATACCATGCCGTATGCATCAGTAGCCACAAGACCCCAAATACATGTTCCTTTCTTGAATTCAGAAGAGATTTCTGCCCGATATTCACCACTCAGCCGCGAGTGGAACCACTTAATTCGGCTTCGTAAAGAGATCGGAAGAATGGTATGTAAGTACTTGCAGATATCCTCGGCCTCGACACAGTTGTCTGTAAAAATTACGAACTTCGGCGGTGGTTTGTGCTCGTTGACATCATCGGGGATGAGGAACTTGAGGTCGGCAAAACTGTTTGCAGGGTGCTGCATAGCGCGAACTGCAATATGAATATTTGGCCGGTCGTTTGTCCGAATAAGCCTGGTCATGTTGTCTGCGCGCAGATGGAGA
>NW_006767433.1:2718748-2729354 GCF_000264995.1 Punctularia strigosozonata HHB-11173 SS5
GAGTTTCCCTTGGCCCGTAGCTGCAATACCCACTACATCTTTGCCTGCGCGCAAGCTCTGCCCTGCCTGCAGTTGCCACCGACATGCACGGACCCCAAATCTCCGGAAAACAATTTCCCTCAGCTCTTCTTCAGTCCATTTTCGGGTGGTCTCCAGACGTGTTATCTTATCAGTAGACATGCGTGAGCCCGAGAAGACGATCACACGACCGGTGCGCTGGCAAGACGGAGAACAACTCTTTCGAACCCTAGGTTCATTCTTAGGCATGTATGCCGAGTGAAGCCGAGAATTTGAAATACAAGATCTGCCAGCCGCTCTATCGCGTCGTACTCCCCCAAACTTCATGATATAACAGGCAGGTGCTTCTCACAGATCACATGTTGTTTACTAATCATGTCCCGAGTCCCTTGCACCGACCTCACCGCTCGGATTTGGGAGTACCGACGCGATACGAGCGGCTGGTTCAGGAGCCTGTGTCGCCTCGTCGTCGTCCTCGTTGCTCACTGTGCACTCTCCGGGACTCCTGAGCCTTGTCTTTGATACTGTCACCTACGGATTTCCCAATATCAACACCGAACTAGCTGTGAAATGAGAATTCGGACAAAGTCAGAGCAGTCTCATCGGGGAAATGCAGCTGATGCCAATGCAGCTGCATCATTGGAGGTGAAGCAGTTCACTGTTTCTGTAGGCTGGTAGTCTAGTATAGTCGGATGTACGTTGGGCGGATTGAACGCAGCTCGTCGTCGCGGAGGGACAGTCGTTTTTACCAAATTAGGACTGTGACGGTAATGTGACGTAGCTCACGTGATGTTTCCGGATCGTGCATGAGCTTAGCCTTATATTATCCGTGATTATTGATAATTGCTGCGCGTGCCAGTCGTATTGTTGACTTATTTAGGCAGCTGGTTTTGTCGCGTGGGAACCTGTTCAATGTCACATGGCAGTAGCTGATAAAGGCAGTGAATCTGCACTGCATAAGTTCCGGGTCGAGAGATACCTAAGCAAGCTCAGGTAATATATACTTATGGTCGACAATGCATGGTGGTCCTCATCGGATCAAATATGACATACCTGAGGCAAGCAATGCATTGCGCAAACTGCTCCGCGCGTTGCAACGTTTGCGTGTCGCATGAGTTGCAGGCGCTCTAGGCGTCCGGGTCAATGCAGCATACTTATTGGGAATAAGTATGATTCGCAACAAATACGCCAGGGTTCAAGGTACCTATATCTTCACGCTCTGGCTCTCATGACGGCTATGATGCATCACAAGTATCCAAGTAACATATTCATATATAGAGTTATGTAGCGGTGTCCATGCGACCTTGCAGAGATAATTGGTTATACAATGTGGCGCTGGCTCTCCAAGTTTCGGTCTTGACATGTCTCGAGCACCCGCCTTCCCGACAAATCCCTCCATTCGTCCTGCTCGTTCCGTTCCGACATCTAATGGCAACGAAGATGGTTACGCCACCACTAGCACCAGACCCCTTCAGATCAGCCGACCCTCTCGCCCGAATACGCCCAGTTCCATAGCTGGATCCCCAGGCGCGCCCTCGCGACCGCAAAGATCTGAGATGCGCGCCAGAGTCCCGCCCGACTACGCTGCATCTGAGGCCGGTACCTCGTCTTCTCGTGCTAACGGATATCCAAGGGACTCAGATGCCATGAGTGTTCGCTCGGATGCTTCGCGAAGTCGCAGGCCGCGCAATGGCAGCAGCCAAGGTACGACTACGCCTCAGTCATCAATTCCAACAAGGTCTAGGGCGGGTACCAATGGCACAGACGAGTCAGAGCTATCCCCAACGTCGTTGTCCGCGGTTATGTCTGCGTTCCGGAGCGCAGGGGAGCGGAAACGAACACAGGATAGCGTCGACATCGAATATGAGAGGGAACGAGAACGAGAACGGGAACGAGAACGAGAGCTGCAGAGATTGAATCAACAAAGGATCAAAGAAAGGGTACCAGGACGGAAGACCACTCGCAAGGCTCGGGCGGGCGATATCGATGGTACGTCGTCGTCTTACGGTCTTCGCTCAATCGCCAGGGCCCCGACGATGCCTTGTCCATAACCTATTGCGTGCAGCTATACTCGATGAGATCAGGGACGAGTGGGAGTTTGTCATTGACCCCGACGTATGAGTATCATGCTGGTCGATGGATATGCCGCCTGACTTGAAGCTATTCACAGTTCAATCCTGTGGATCTCGCATTACAGTTACTGGACGAACGGTCAACTGGGAAAGACATCAAGTCCTTCCGTCAAACAGGTCGAATGCTTTCTCAAGCCCTGAAAGGATCGGTGGACGGTATGTGCTGCCTCGCGAACGAATCTGCATAATGATGTTTATCATATAACACAGAGCATTACCGCGCATTCGATGCTGCATTGCCCCATCACGCATCATTGCTATCTCATCTGGGTACGGCACAGGATCAATTAAAGGAGGCTCGAAACGCTCTTGCAGAAGCTAAAGACATGTTGGGGGGAAAGCGGGCTGATCTGATGCAACTTTGGTCTAGAGGCCAAACCGTGGAAGAGATGATCCGTATTTTGGACCAAATGTACCGATATCAATTTGTTCCTCCGCTGGAACACAAAGCTCATACTGCACTAGTGAATTTCTCAAGACAGTTCCAGACATATTGGAAAGCCTTATGTCCGAGAAACGTCTTCTACATGCGGCAGTACTCCTCGTACGTAGTCTCAAGATGATCAATAGGTCGGACATGCTAGATATTGGCGCCGTGGCCGATCTACGAAGCTACTTGAACGGGCAGGAGACCGTGAGTGTTTGACTGTCTCTGCGCGTCCACGGTCGTGCTGAGTTGGCATCATCGAGTAGGCTCTTAGAGAGATCCTGGTCGAGGAGCTGCACGCTCATCTTTATTTGAAATCATTTTGGTGCGACTCTCGATGGGCCGTATATGCTGCTGGCCAACAGACATGTACGTGATTGTACCTTGTGCCCAACCTTTGCAACTTACCCTTGAACAGTCCGACGTGTGGAGTATGAAGACGAACCGCTCATGGATGAGGTGAAACTGGATCTCACCTTACCAACCTCCCCGACTTCTCACCGTTCACGACTTTCTCGTTACATGGACAACCTCACATTACGGCCAAATGAGTCTCCTTACGACCTCAGCGAACCGAACTTCTCCCGTTCGTCGCAGGGGCCCTCCGGCAATCCTTCTTCGCAAGTGCAATCAATATCCCCAGAAATGGATTCACGAAACCCGGAAACAGACTCATTCGCGTACATCGAGATGCTCTTGGAATCTCTAGCTGTGTTAGGGAGGCTTGGAAGCGGCTTGGATGTCGTTGCCCAACGTGTCCCTACAGAGATATACAACTTGGTTGAGAGCACTGTCGACGAGGTTGCCGAACGTGCAGAATACGGGCGACGAAGCTCGGTTTACGGCACCACCGTTCCTGCCTCAGGTCGGTTGGATGGTATTTACGTGTTCACTTCCGGCCTTACTGTCATACCCGGTGGGATGGATTCGGTGGCGGGCTTAGGTGGCGGCGCAATGGTTGATCCAACGAAGACAGGCCTCCTAAGCGCGCAGTCTTTGAGACTGTCTGCCTTGGAGTCGACCGCGAAGCAATTGGACCACGAAACATTACGTGACTTCTTTTGGACGCTGTATTCCAAGTTGGACGCTGTGATGCAAGGCCTACGGGTGATCTACGAAGTGGCCAACCGCATTGGCTCTGTCAGTACCATTCATTCGTCGGTAGAATGCATATATGCTAATGCCCAGTTCGGCAGAGGAGGGATTTCAGGGACTCATCGGGTGCGAAGCCTGGTTCTCTGTTTCCATTGGCAGAGATTTGGACTCCTGTCCAAGCGGAGGTACGATGATAATGGCGGTGCTACGGTTTCATGCTCATACCTCTATTAGCTGCGGACCTTACTGTACGATTATCTGATGGACGAAGAGCAAGGCGCAATCCCAGGCAGGAATCTCATGGTGTCAGTTAACGAAGTTCTGCGGGAAGGCAAATACTCTAGGGACAAATCCAAGGTTGGAAATCAGCCAACCTAACAGTCACTGCGCCTGATCGTGAAACCGCATCTAGCCTATTTTCCGATTCGCTGACACCGATCTCAAGCTCACAAATAAAGCGTTGAAAGATCACGAGAATGAGCTCGCTCAGGTTTTGCGTGACAGTGTGCCAGGTTTAGTTCATGGTACCTCTGAGGGATTAGTACAAGCTACTCTCGCCGTCGTTGGGATGGATGACCGGATGCTTGGGACCAACCAGCATCACCGCCTTCTTGTGCGGCCCGATGCCTTTCATGTCAGCGTTTTATTCCAGCCTACTTTGGCCTTTCTGGATCGCGTCGCAGAAATCCTACCCGCCGGCCTAGAATCTGCTCGAGCATCCAGTACAATTCTGGATGAATTCGTCCTCAGGGTATATCTTCCACAACTGGAAGACAAGGTATCCATCCTATTCCATCAAGCATTGTCGGGTGCGCATTTCACAGTCTCGTATGTTTTTTTGTCTTTGACATTGAGAACTCAGGCCCTGAGGCGTTCCAACCGGATCCTGCGTCTCTAAGATTCTCAGCGCAACCGTTGGCGAAGGTGAACTAGTCTGGTGTCGATGTGATGATATGATGATGAGCTGATCCCCGTAGGCTGCCACCCAACTCATGGCGCTGATTAATTCCCTATGTGCCATGCTTCGAACTACACCATTCCATCGAGACAATTACTCCCGCCTTATTCTTTCGGTCATCATACAATTCTATCAGCGCTGCAGTGACCGCTATCAGTCACTCGCGTCCGGCAAGGCGAACTCGAGCCCTGAGGCAATACCTCGAATATCTATCCCCGCAAGGTGGGCTCAGAGGAACGAAATCAGTACCTGTCTCTCTGAGTTGCTGAAGACCGCGGTGGGTGTTCCCCGCCTTCGCTGACTTCTCTCGCTAAATTTCTCCTAGGACGAGAACAAGCGACGTCAATTGTGTCGACAAGAAACTCATCTCGAACTTTCTATCATCAGCGGTAGCTCTCTGGCATCCGATGACCTGGTGGCATCCATTCAAAACTTGGCGGAATTGAGTAGCCTTTATCATAGTGTCGTAAGTGCTCCCTATGCGAGCGCGTTGAGTAAAGCATGACGATTTGCGAAGGCGTGGTTTTCCACCGAACTCAACAACCTGAAAGCCGTGCCTGAAGAAGCCATGTCGCCAACGACGCCGTTGAGATTAGATCCATTGTCCGCCGCCACGCCTTTCACTCCTCAACTTCCAATAATGCCACCCGTAATGCCGAATGAGCAGTTACAGCTGCCCTTGTCTCGAGACATGGCTCTGTGAGTGGTTCTCGTGCCATCACAGGCGAACACTAACCACGATGTCCGACAGCCGATATCGTGCCCTTTTGCAGACATTCGACCTGCTTTCTGAGCTCATTCTTTTCACAATCAGGATAGACGTTAGGTGTCGAACGGTGTTACATCTGAATTTGGCGACGCAGGAAGGGGATTACGCACCCGAACGCGACAATCCCGAACCGGAACCTCACGTTGTTGACCTTGCTGCTGAGATAGCAGATTGTGATGAGGCTGTTTCAAACACTCTTTCCGTGCGCGAACACGAGTACGTGACGTTTGAGTTGCACTATTCTGCTGATCTTTTAAGCAGTGGTTATAGGTTTGTGTTCGAGGGGTTAGGACACTTGATGGAACATCTCCTGATTGCGCAGGGAAGGCGCATACGACGTGTCAACTCATTCGGTGTTAGCAAGCTTAACCGCAACATGGTCACCCTCCAGCAGAGCATCAAGACCGTGATCAACGATTCGTCGGCATCAGAGTTTGATCGGGCCAAGCGCTACTGGCAAATGTTCGACATGACGCCGACAGTGAGAACTCTGATACCCAGAGCGAATTTGCAGCCGCTGATAACAACCTAGGCTATGTTGGACAGCATTCGTCAGAAACAGCTCTTCAGTTTCGAGGAGTACGAAACCATGCTGAATCTACAATGTGGCGTAGATCCAACGCAAGGCGAAGCCGGCAGGGCGCAAGCTACAGATAGGAACTATGGCATGTACGTGATTGATTTGCACGGAATGGAGCTGGAGAAGGATAGCGAGTATTGATGGAGAGCCGGCTTGTATTTATGGTGTTTCGCGAACCTTGAACAAGTGTGGAATGGATCTGCTTTCATGCGACACCCGCATACTCTCGCTGCAGGGGAAAGATAGACACCGACTGACTCTGTACTGTCACTTCGCCGCATTGGTGCTAGCCCGCTGTAGCCAGGCCAAATCTGCTGGATCTACGTCCGGTAGCCGATTGGCGCTTGAGTACAAGGAAGCGGCAAGCGCACTTGGAGAAAGGGATACTGAGTAAACAGTGTTCCTTGGTCGTGCATCCGGTAATGCCGAGTATGAGTACGTCAAGTCAGGTGTCCTCCCAAGTAGCCTTTTGTAAGCTCTCCTGAGTGTCCGTTTCGCCTGAACAGGGTGCGGAGAGGGTGAAGGATTGGCGAGTTCCTGTACTCCTAGCGCGATGCGTTCTCGTCTTGTCATGGGCTTCGACACATAGGACGGGCCAGCTATGGCTTCTGCCTGGTCTCGGACGCCAGACCCTTGTAATCCTATTGGGCGAATACCAGCACGAGACACATCATGTGTTGAACTACTGGCGGGTCCATCGTCGTCTATTCTTCGCACCCGTACTTCAAGCGGGGGAAGTATCTTCTTCCATTGCTGCGTGAAGAAACGCCAATGTATGTTGACTTGTCGCCGTTTGCTCAACGGTCCAAGCAATCGAGCATCTTCGGATGTCGGATCGGCTCGAGGAGGCATTGTCGGAGGTGTGATCAGGCTCTTCGAGTTAAGGGGCTTCGTGGTGCGCGAATACGTGGAATGAAGTAGAGCCTTCAACTCCGGCGAGTAAACGGGGGGACGGGATTTCTCAACCGCGGGTATAATTCGGGGTGGCAAGGGAGCATCCGAGTCCGCAAGTAGTGGCTGCGATGGTGTTTGGAATGACTTATGATTGGTCGGCTGACGACCGACTGTAGACGCACCTTCATGATTTCCCATCTCAACCGACCTGTTCTGCCGTAAGCTTCGTCCAGTGCGCGGTCGAACGCACGCCTATCGCCTGCACAAGCGGCTTGCAGCGTCCGGAGGTCCTGCATGTGTATGAGTTGGTGGAGTCGCCATATCAGCTGCCACGCACCGCCTTTGCTCGTTTGAGCTTCGACTTGAGCAATGGCGCGTTTTTCGGATCGGTCTCTAGAATTGCACGGACGGTGTCGCCGGACTTGATGTGAAAGAATGCTCTGATGGGAGGTGAGGATCAATGAGGATGCAAAGCGTGGGGGGCGCACCGAAGATAGTCGACTGGAAGCGCATGACTCCGGCGGAGCAACGAGCGATAGAGCGATAGAATCTGTCTGCGGTCGACGGCCGAGGTCATCGCGAGGTTTCTGTCGAAAACGGATCGCGAGCACGGGATTTCTCGGTGACGCCATGGCATCACGTGAGATCACAGTCGCGCAGGGAGCTTCGCGTTCTTCAAGTTGCGCCCCAGCATCATACAATATCTATTCGGCCATGGGTGCCCCGTGTCTACACCCATCTGCACTTGACATCCAACGTTCCGCCGGCACCACTGTCACAGACACCGGGCCACGCCTGGGAAATACTCGGATACTCTTAATATGATGCTAATAGACGCACCCACTTCCTGCATCAGGAAGCGCAACGGCGTTGCGTCCTCAAGGAAACCCGCGGTTAATCCGGCAATTGTATTGGTCTGCATGTTGACCGTCAGGCGTGCATTTAGCGTCGCGCATAAAAAGCTGCTGGGGCTTGGGCTGGGACAGTGAGCTCCTCCATCGCACTCCCCGGCGCAGTCATGAAGTCTCTGGCTCTGTTTGCTACCCTCCTCGCTGTCCCGGGAGCTCTCTCCCAGGCTTCAGAGTATGCGCAATGTGGTATGTCTATCAAGGCTTTCACTCGGAATCCACGCCCATACAAACATCCTCAGGTGGCATTGGTTGGACTGGTGCCACTGCGTGCCAGTCTCCATTCGTCTGCACTGAGGTGATTTAGCCACCATTGCAGTAGTCGCCACCCACTCATGAGCTGTCGTCACAGTTAAACAGCTACTACAGGTCGATACAGCTACGGTTCCGCTTGCGTCTTCTTGACTGACTCGTACAACCCAGCCAATGCTTGCCTGGAAGTCCCGGCGCCACCTCTAGCAGCGCGTCATCCACGATCTCGTCGAGCAGCGCCCCGACCCCGACCCCGAGTGGGAGTCTGCCGCGCCTCGGTGGTGTCAATACTGCTGGCTACGATTTCAGCGCTGTGAGTCTATATCGTTGCTCATGCACATGGCGTCTGAACCGATTGAATGCTCGTAGGCTACCGATGGCTCGTTCGTCGACAACAGTGTCAGCCCACCGGTATCTCAGTACTCTCACTTCGCCTCGCAAGGCGCGAATCTTTTCCGTATTCGTGAGTGCAATGCGACAAATTCCAACGAGGCATAGTGCTCACCTTCGGTCAGCGTTTGGTAATGCATGCCCGATTGTGTCAGCGAGCTGCAACTGACTCGCTCGACCGCAGCGTGGTCGGAGATGCAGCCGACCCTTGGCGGGCCTCTGAATCAGAGTTTCCTCAGTCGCTATGATGCAACCGTCAACGCTGCTCTTGCCACTGGCGGCTATGTTATCGTGGACGTCGTACGTATTCTTCGACGATGTTGGATGAAATTATTTCGTCTGAAGTATACGATCAGCATAACTACGCGAGGCTGAACGGACAGATCATCGGCCAAGGCGGCCCAACCAACGACCAATTCGCAAGCCTCTGGTCTCTACTTGCTGCGCACTACGCCAGCCAGTCCCATGTCATCGTACGTGGAATAAGGCCAATACATTTCCTCAACTAACTCGCGATATTACCAGTTTGGCGTCATGAATGAGGTTAGTATCCGTCATGCGCTACTGTGAGCTGAAAGCACTGACCACCTTCAAGCCCCACGATGTACCTGACCTCGGAGCCTGGGCTACTTCGGTGAGATGGAGATCGTCTCTCAACTTTTACAACTCAATGCGACCTGTACCGTCAGGTGCAAGCTGCGGTCAACGCTATTCGCTCCGCTGGCGCCACCTCACAAGCCATCCTCATTCCCGGCTCGTCCTGGGCCAGCGCGCAAGCTCTTCCCACGGAGGCTGGGCCGTACCTGCTCAAGGTTACCGACCCGATTGGCGGCACCAGCAAGCTCCTCTTCGACGTACACAAGTATCTCGACTCTGGTGGGTTTCTTGACGATGGCCTTCTTGACCTTGCTTGACACAGGATTGGACGTAGACAACTCCGGAACGCACGCGGACTGTGTTACGGTAGATTATCAGTATATGTTTTACCAGATTGCACTAATGACGGGTGAAAGAACAACGTTGACGTCCTGACGACCCTTGTGAACTGGCTCCAGCAGAACGGAAACAGGCAGGCAATCCTTTCGGAGACGGGTGGGGGAAACACCGCGTCCTGCGAAACCGAGTAAGCTCCTTTATGCTCATTGGAATTCGTGGTGATCTGACGCCCAGCGTATGCAGCCTGGGGCAAGAATTGGCCTACGTGAAGCAAGCATTCCCGACTTTGGTGGGATTCAGCGTATGGGCTGCAGGTGCCTTCGACAGCACCTACATCCTCAGCGTGTCGCCCAACCCTGGTAAGCTACTGCTGAACCGAAAAGTTGGTCTTATTCATATTGCCTATAGATGGCTCCGACCAGCCCCTTTGGGTCGATGCAGGTTCATACTAACATCGCTTAGTCCGCACTCAAGCACTGATCGCATTTTTTTCAGTGAAGCCGAACTTGCCTTGAGCTGCGCATGTCTGATCGCTGTCCCTGTCGTCCTTACGTCAAATGGATCAGCCTGTATCTGCGTAATATATCGTTCTAGAATGCGTCAGCCTTTCAGCTCTCAAATAAAGACATCAAGGCCCCGGCACACCTTAGGCAGCGTCGCCCCTGAGAACGCATATACAGCCTACTTAATCGTATCCGGACCGAGTTCGCCATGCAGTCACAGTAAACAGTTGGACAGTCACGGCTCTGTTTTTGCTAATCTCCTCACGAGATAGAGTACTTACTACATGTATGAAATACTTATCCACCCGGTGCTTAGCGGTGTGTCGGCTTACGTGGTCCACAAAAAGACGCGAATTCAAACCCCGGAGTGCAGGGCTGGATCCTGTTTACTATTAGGGACCGTGCCCGGTAATCACAGCCAGAGTCTTTCATTACAAATTACGTTTGGACATTTTTTTTATGAAAATCTATATCATTTGTTAAAACTCCCGTCAAAATTAAATTTTTACTTGGAGTAGAGAAGTAGCAATATATTTATATATGGAAGGTCACCTACCATAGATGTATATATTTTTATGTTTTATTGTAAATGCAAAACGTGTTTGGACAGCAATTTGAGGATGAAGTATAAATCAACATAAAGAAATTTGTACAAATGTAGTTTGTAAGGAAATACTCTGGCTGTGAATATACCCTACCTACTCAACTTCTCAAGATAACGTAGCATCACATGACCTGCATTCT